>NC_140815.1:1130000-1137500 GCF_050613455.1 Vespa mandarinia | reverse complement strand
ACCGTTCCTGGCACGTTTTATGGCTACGTCGAGATCATTAGATTTCCCGTGGAGTTGTCGATACACGTAGGTAACTTCTCGCGACGATGATTCGATTGATCACAACGAGTAGATTTCCTCGGTCTTCCAAACGATAGTTTTATTTTTATTTTTTAAATTTTCGATGTTGAACTTGCTCGTTATCCTGTTTCTTCTTTTTTTCTTTTTCTTTCTTTATTATTTTTTTTTTCGATTATTATTATCAAAAAAAGTCGATCGATTCGTGTATTTACAATTTTTAACAATTATTTACTGCGTAATCGTCTCTCTGTATTTTTTCTTCACCATCGCTCCTGACTTTTGTCTTAAAATAACACGAAAAAGAAAAAAAGAATTAATTTCGAAGCACCTTTTAGCACAAATTAGTATCGAAGCACCTTATTCTTTGCTCTTAAACTAAATTCGTCATTTTCTCGCACGCAAGAAAACACGAACAAAAGATTTAATCCTTCACATTGTAAGTATGATATCCCGACTTCTTGAACGAAGTCTCTCTTGCTCTCTCTCTCTCTCTCTCTCTCTTTCTCTCTCTCTCTCTCTCTCTATCATTTTCTTTCTCTCTCTCACTTTAGCTAGCGATTCTTCTTCTCACACGGGCGCCACCGAACAAATTTATCTCTATGAATCCATAATTTATGACCGCGTTTTATGTTGTATTTATGCATAGTTATCTTGCCCTCGGTCTCAGAACGAAAGAAACATCCTCGTAGTACCTACGTACACCTACCTACTTACCTACCTACCAACCTACCTACCCACCTAGGTAGATACTACATATACGTGCTGACGCCGAATACGTTCGTTTATTTATTAATCACTGTCCGTTCCGAATCAATGAACACCGAGAGAAACCGTCTTCGTTTTGTTCTTTTGAATTTGATCTAGACGGTTTCATCTCGTAACGTTATTTTCTCATTGGAACGGCACGAATAAGTACATAGAATATTTTCTCGCTTCACGATCGTTACCCTCGATATTCACTATTTTTTCTTTTTTTTTTTTTTTTTTCCTTTTTTTTTTCTTCGCTTAATAAATTTTACGACGACTCCCGTGTGTTCGACTTCGTTAATTATTATTTAACGAATGTTAAGTATTTCTTCTTCTTCTTTTTCCATTGTTTTTCTTTCTTTTTTTTTTACGTAGGAAAAAAACGGAAGTGTAAAGGGAAAAAAATATAGAAGTTAAGCCTTTAATTCAAAGAACGAGTGTATCTTGTTTCTTTTTCTTTTTTTTTTCTTTTTCTTTTTTTTTTCTTTTCATCCTCATGGATGACCCATATTCTACAGACTACTAATTTACACGGTATTACTAGGCGATAAGTGGAATATGAGCAGCAAATATATATACGTTTGAATGGTAATTTCAAGAATGATAGAAAAGGCGACTGTGGTATTGCAAGTTACAGAAAAGGAACGAATTTGTAAAGGGATAGATAAAAAGAAGGGAGGGTGAGAAGTAGGAGAGAGAGAGAGAGAGAGAGAGAGAGAGAGAAAGAGAGAGACAAAGAGAGAAAATACAGAAAATCATGAAATCGAATTTACGCAGGTTCACGCGTGTGTCCAGCAGCGTCCTCTTTTTTTCGAACCTTTTCGAACTTCGATCGTTAGTGCACCAACGCTAATCGAACAGCGTAACGCTCTATTTGAAAAGGCTCTTTGAGGCTGCTGTTGATTTTCTTGGGTGCTAAACGGTTAGCCCAGCAGCAGCAAACAGCAGCAGCAGCAGCAGCACCAGCACAAGCAACAGCAGTAGCAGCAGCAGCAGCAGCAGCAACAGCTTGCGAAGGGAAACAGCATTGGATCGTTTGCACCATGCCGCTCCGGAAACTCCACTTTTTTGTGTTCTTTCCTTTTCTTTTTTTTGTTTTGTTTTTCCTATAAACTAACCCATGAAAAAAAGAGAAAGACTGAGAGAAAAAGAGAAAGAGAGAGAGAGAGAGAGAGAGAGAGAAAGAGAAAAAAAAAAAGAAAAAAGAAGAGCTTTGACGAACGTTCCAGTCATTCTCTCGAAGCACCTACTACTTTAGGTGGACTATTTTTGTTCGTTAGAGAAATTCCGTTTTGAAAATCCGAACTCTTGTATTCTGTCAATGGCCAAAATCGTCAAAAAAATTCGATTGATTTAGTTTCGAACAATTTTGAACACTAGAAGCAGGAGCCCTCGAGGACTCGTGACCGATTGAAACATGCCAGTATCAAACTTCGATTATGGAACAGTCAGTGAACGTGTGACGTCACCAACATATGACAGTTGTCGAAGGTATTACTAATCTTTCTTTATTTTTTTTTTTTTGCGATATACCTTTTTGACTCATTCGAGAATTTATCTAAAAAAATAAAAAAAAAAAGAAAGAAATATGGAAACATCATGCAGAGATACAATTTCACATACGGCTTAACATGTTTATATATATATATATATATATATATATATATATATATATATTCATTCGATTATATCTGTCACTTTTGTTAATCAGAGCGAAAGACGCTAAGAATTACTCTGAGATATTCGTCGAGTTAGCTCTTAAAATTCCTTTATATCTATGTCAGCGTTGAGACAAATGTCTCGATTGAGCAACGTCATCCGATTCCCATAAAACGTGAGTTATCGTTTAAGGTGGACCGTGATACTTGATAATAATTTTAATGACTAAGAATAATCCAGAAACTTTTCCGTGTTGCTTTTAACGAGAACGTTTAAGTCATTTATAACTGGTAGCCGATTGACTGTTAATACATTTTACGCCGCATCTGCCATCTACGATAATTATTTACTTTCTTAACCGTGGATGATAATTCTTATATTATGATTTATAATCAGAAAAATTATTATAATTGTTATAAAACCGAAAAATATACTCGAAATATCTCAATATGAAATTTTAGCAGCAACGTGTAAAGTTCAATGAGCAAATTAATTATTAATATTTATTTGAATATTTGTATTAGTAGTATTTATCACACTTTAAGATAATTAAAAAAAAAAAAAATCAGTGTTTTATAAAACTGTATTTAACATTCTAATATAAAAAAAAAATGAAATACTCTTCGAATTAAAAAGTTATAATAGACATGTATCTATACGTAGTATATTATATTCAGTAAAAATAAATTTTGTAAGAGTATTCAATAAAAGCAGAAAAAAAAGAAAAATAAAATAAAAATAAACATTGAAAAATCGTATTTTTACGTGTCTGGTAGTTAAACGACAACATAGAAAAAACGTGCATTTACTTAAAAAAAAAAAAAATATGACGAGTTTTTGTTTTCCAACAAATTTTATTCGACAATCGAATATTGATTTCGAAGTATTGATTTCTATATATCAGTATTCTGTGGCTAAAGTCAAATTTCGTGCACTTGAAACGTCTATCAGGCACGAAACCATGGACGATTACAACTGGCGCGTCTAACGACGTCAAGCGCGTCGCGCATTCCTATCATCGTTAGATTAGTCCTTATTCAGTGCTCTCCTCGTATTCGCTTCTAAGGAGAACACCGGTCGTGCGCCAATCATTGTTCCGTAGAAGTACGATCGTTCTCGATTATCGCGTGCATCCGTTGTGCCATTGAGACGTGCCACGAGATTAGGTACGTGGAAACGTTACGACAGTGCTGTGCGAGCAAATTCCTTAGACCGACTAGTACGATTCCTTACATTAGTTCCTTGAGATCGATCCGAAGAATATCGATCTTTACAATCCACAAATTGAAACTCAAATGAATTTTCATTGGCCGGCTATACGAGGAAAATATTTCTTTTTTCTTTTTTTCTTATTTTATTATAACGCATTGTAAAAAGCTTTAAATATTTTATTACGTTTGTTTATCGTTATTTTCAACGAGTACGTTAAAATGTTCATTCATTATCATAATTTAAATATATTCGAATTTTCAAATGGTTTCACATATTTTAACAGAATAATTTTAGTATTTTTATTCGGGTGAACAACTAATTTTTATATAATTACAATTGAATAACCTGGTATTTGGAATATTCAATTTGAATTAATATCAGATATCTCGTCCCGGGTGTCTAATTCAATTTTATATAGTAAAGTGCTTTTAACTGTGAATTTAAAACAAAAAAAAAAGATCTCTCAAAGAACATCAATTAATTTTAAACTGATATTACGCATTTTTGAAATATTATTAAATAGAAGAGTCTCAATAATACGATAAAAATAATTACTTTTATAAAATGTCAACAATTATCGTAAATAAAAATTTATTTGCGGTTTTTCCGACGCGAATTTTAACTTGAGTATGTTGAGTAAATTTGTTTCGTTATTTTAACTTCCAGAAGGATTATTCCTTCTGTTGACTAATCGGTAGGGTGAGCCGAAAGAAAAATCCAAAAAAGTGAAAGAGAAGTGACTCGAATCCTCTTAGAGAAGTCCTCACGGTCCTCTTGATCCTCTTCTAAGTGATGCTTTTCCATCCTAAAACGCACATGGACTAGATAGTAGGGAAGAGAAGAGTGTCTCGTGCCATCTCTTACATCTTTCTAATCACTTTCCACGAAAAGGGATTAGCAGCGTTCTTATAAAAGACCGACGGATGGATAAGTGTGATCCTTGATAAAATATTGAAATCTTTGTCTCTTTTCTAATGGTACCATCTTTTTCGACCCTTTTTTGACGTTCAGATATCATAACCGGATAAACGATTACGAGGAAAAATCGAATAATGGATTCTCGACGTCTTTACTTCCGTTTCATCAAACATGATTCTTAAATCAATTTTGGAATTATTTGATAAATATAAAAGATATAAAAACAGATGTTTACTCATTGATATTATACAAAAATGATGGATTAACGGCAGTCTCATAAAAACATTTATAGATAAGAATTAGAACGTATATAAGAATTACGATAAATTGAAACTAAACACAGTCTTTTAAAAGTTTAAGTTTTAGAGATTAACGGAGTATTAGATTATGATTATGTAGAAGAGAAAAAGAAAATGATATATATATATATATATAATATATATATATATATATATATATATAATATATATATATATATATATATATATATATATATATATTATATTTGATGATAAAAAAAGAAGTCCAATATTTCAAAGACTTATAGTACTCACCGAAAAAAAGATCTAATTAAAATGAATCCTAAAATCAATGCTTTCAATGTAAATTGACTTTTATTATTTATGAACATTCAATATCATGAATCTCTTGGAGACAACATATTGAATTTATTTAGAAATACGTTAATTCAAGGTTTATTAGAAAATTATAAAAAACTATTACTAATCTAATAATAGAATATGTGTATATGGAATAAGTATATAGAAGCATATACATATATATGTTTATATGTGTCCACATATAAAAAAAAATATATATATATACCAAGTTAGAATATTTTCACGGTGCTTCTCTTCAAAGAAGATGACACTTCTCACCCGTTAATCAGTTTTCTAGAGCTTGGATTAGCATTCTAACGTAATAAGTACTTAGCCCTTAGCAGCTCAAGCAATAAGGAGCGTTCGATGTTTCGTATTAATATACTGTGAGCCGTAGGGCAAGGAGGGGAGAAAAAGAAAAAGAGAGAGAGAGAGAGAGAGAGAGAGAGAGAACAAACGGTCCAAACAGAATTAGCTCGGAGTATTTGAAGAAGTCGAGAGAAAGGGAAAGGACGCGTTAAGCTCGGGGCGGCTGATGATGGCAGGGAGAATACGAAATACAGAGGGATCGCATCGCTGCATCCTCCCACTACTCTTCTCTCTCTCTCTCTCTCTCTCTCTCTCTCTCCTCTCGATAGCCAACGACTTAAAAAAAAAAAAAGAAAACGAAGGGGAAGGCATCCCGCTGGAATTAATCGAGAACGCTCTTTCCGATGTATTTTTAATCAGTTCAACCGCGTCTCCGCGAGTTTCATGCAAGCAAGCCAAACCCGAGTATCAAGTTTACTCATCTTAATTACATAAATAATTTCGTTCGTTGTTTCCCATCGAGATCGTTCGAGATCCCTTTTTCTCTTTGCTTTTTTTGTTTTTTCGTTCTCCTCTTTTTTCTTTTTTTTTCTTTTTTTTTTTTTTGTCAGGATGCAAAACACGAACAATAATGAACAAGAAAACAAAGATAGAAGGCATACATAGAAGTAATTAAGTACCATTGATATCCATGCATCCTATTCCATTGATGAACACCTACATGAGGTAGAAAAGTAACGGTACTTTCTTTTTCTCTTTCTTTCTTTTTTCTTTTTTTTTTTTTAATCGAATCATTCGTTCGGTAAAGATCGATACGAGAAACGGCGGCTTCTTCCCTCCCATAAGAAATAAACTTACTTAATTAGTTAATCGAGCAACGAAACGGGACAATTTCGGACAAGAAGATTAGACCCGCACCGGTGAAAGTAAACATTTTTTCTCGTATCGAGGGAACGAGGTAAATAAGAAGAAAAAGAAGAAAGAAAGAGAGAGAGAGAGACAGAGATAGAGAGAGAGAGAGGGAGGGGGGAAAGACCCTTCGAATATAAACGATCGCCGTTTCCACGAACGTCTATCGATAGTTTGTAAAGGAAGAGAGAGAGGGAAAGAGAAAGAGAGAGAGAGAGAGAGAGAGAGAGATCGTCTCCTTTCAGAGAAAAATTTATCGTCATCCTACCGGCTATCCTATACTTTTTTTTGATGATCTTTTTTTAACGCCGGCGATCATCGGCCATACGAATGCATGCGTCCGAGAAAGAGAGAGAGAGAGAGAGAGAGAGAGAGAGAGAGAGAGAGAGAACGCGAGGAAGGTAGAGATGCGCGAAGAGCATTAGAAAGTCCAATAAACAATGACGGGACAATTTTAAGGGGGAAGCTGTCGGTTGTACCTTTCTTGTACTTTATGCTGAATGTCTCGTTAAAAGTAAATTATAGAACGTCCAGAGCCGACATATACGAGTCGAAGGTGGACGAGTATCTCGTAAGATCTCCGGTAACATGGACGACGAAAAAGTCGACGATAATAGATCCAAATAGGTATGGCGAGTAGTTTCTAGATTTCGAGAATGCACGATGAGAGCCTAAAATAAAAAGAGATGGAGAAAGAGAAAGAGAGAGAGAGAGAGAGAGAAAGAGAGATAGCGCGAAGAAATCGATAAGATCGACCGGTCGTTTTCAAGAGAACGTTAAACGAGCCTATACGTTTCGTAATGCGCGCGCTGTGTCCTACGTAGTCTGAAATTTTATTTAGACATTCGATCCCTCGATCGCTCTTTTATTCGACGTGTTTGCCTTTTACATTCCCTCGAATATTCCTCGAGAGATCAACTTTGTTCACGCCTTTTCTCTCTAGACTACTCTTTAGACAAGAAAAGAGAGAAAGAGAGTGAGAGAGAAGCGTACCGTTACGTACGAGTAAAGATATTATCAGTGAGATTCACGCAAAGGTATAATACTCCGTGACCGAGATTAAAAAAAAATATGTACATAGGTATTT
>NC_140815.1:1037500-1122500 GCF_050613455.1 Vespa mandarinia | reverse complement strand
AGACGAACAAGAAAGAAGCTAAGTCGCGACCCACTTCACCGATAAAACTCGTGTTTAAGACTTCATAACAATAGCTATGTCAAGAAGACGAGAATAAAAGAGAAAGAGAGATAGAGAGAGAAAGAGAGAGGCAGAAAGAGATTTTTCTTCTTTCGAAAAGAAAAAGAAGAAGAAAAAGAAAAAAAAGAAGGGTAAACGTAGAGAAAGGTCTTTCGACTTTTTTCTTTTTCCTTCTCGAGTTGATCTATACGTAATTACGAGGGTGTCCTTAGGATATCGTTTCCTAAAGGCGAGAAGTCACCGGAAAATTTCTCGAAAAGCCGAAAAATCCTTCTATTTATACTTTTGTTTTCAGCCTTGATTTACGACATTCTTTTTCACCCGAGAAGCTACTCAATGACTGTCACTAAAAAGCTAAGAGTATCTTTTTTTATCATCAACAAAAGTAAAGGTACTGGTTTATTTCTATCTTCATCTCTCTTTCACTCTCTCTCTCTCTCTCTCTCTTTCTCAAAGATGAACAGGAAGCTAGGTAGATACATATATACATACATATATAAATTATATACAATCTTTCGATCGTTTCGTTGATGAAAATCCACTCGTTCTCGCATGATCCAAATCGTTCGTTCACCCCTTTATTTCATTCTGTCTATCGTAATTATTCGAGCGTATACAACTCATCACACAAGATAAAGATAAAAAGAAAGATAGAAATGAAAAATTGTATCCTGATATATCACTCTTTTATCTTTTACAATCTCGAATTGTATAAAAAGTATAGCAAAAATAAAATATAAAATTTCAACAAATCTCTTTGTTTTGCGTACAATTCTATGCGGACATTTTATTTTGATAATGATATTTTATTAGAAATTATTAGATATATGGATAAAAAAATTAATAATGAATTAATAGATGTATATATTTATTTACAGTAAATAATAAAATTGCATACATTCGCTTTACAATATAATAACTTTTATAAGATTCGATTGAATGACTTGATTTTCAGTTAGAAGGATTAGTTTACTAGATGATGCTTGAAAAAAAAATTTTGTATAATTGCAGCACGAAGAAAATGATAAAGATCACACTTTATAACTTTGTTATCTGAGTCAGTAGTGAAAATATAAATAACACATTTTGAAGACTTATGTCATTTACTTATATGTTGAAAATTTTATCGAAATCAATTGATGTAGAAACGAACAAGTATCGAAAGAAGTAAAAATCTGCAAATATCAGAATAATAATTATTGAAATTACGATTGTTATCATTTTTAACAGTTCGTAGTTTACAACAACGTTAATCGATTCGATTGCTGAGATTTTCAGCGTGTATATGTATGAATCTTCCAAAAATAAATGCATATATATATATATATATATATATATATATATATATATGTATATAGATAAAAAATCAATAAAAGTCTCTTCAAGAAATAAATTTTCATAACAATTTTAATTTTTATTATAGTCTCAAATAAAAATGTTTGTAAAAAAGCTATCTTTACTTGTTTCTTAGATATTCCGATCAATTGCAATTTTTTTCAATAAAATTTTTTTTACACTTTATCCGGTAAATCAATTCCTCTAACTCTTGAAATAAAAAATCAAGTCGTTCAGTCGAATCTTCAAAAAGTTATTTCGTTGTAAAGAGCGTCTGTTCAGTGTTGCTCATTACTGTATGTTGTTTAAAAAGAAACTCGTAAATGTGAAAATATTCTTCGTGAATGCGCCACTTGTCCCTGACAAGACAACTTTCTTTTTATATCTTTTTTCGATCATTTATATCGACGATCAACAAAACGAGTTTACATAAATTGCTTTTCCTTGGAAAGTTACTATTATCGGTAAATATGAAAGATAATATATAAATATATAGGATAATATATAAAAGATAATGTATATCTATATACATAATACACATTATGTATGTATATATATGTATATATATATATGTAAATATTTATGTATATGTTTACTTAAAGTAGTAAAGTAAAAAAATAGAAACGAATTACAACAGATATGCATAATTATTCCGAAATATATTCAAATGAATATTAACGTAGATAAATTTTTCGTTCTTTTGCGACGAGAGAAATTCCTTTATACGAATTTCGCACATTAAGACTTCACCGTGTTCGTCTTTGAACAGTAGCTAAAAGTGCCTAGAAACTCGACTTATGTTTTTGCTCTTAAAACTATCGAGTCTTCCTGTGGCATTAACTCTGAAATAACGCGATGCTTCACTGACTACGCACACACGTATATATGTACATATATACAATCCTACTTTGGCACTGATTACGTGTGCTCTCTTGCAAAATAAGACTCTTGTTCCGTGATTTCCCTTTTCTCAATTAACGTTCACACAGACAGACAGACAGATAGACAGACAGACAGACAGACAGACAGACAGAGAAAGAGAGAGAAAGAGAGAGAGAGGAAGAGAGTAAATGAGAGAGAGTGAGAAAGACAGAAAGAAATCCTTTTTCCTTCTTCTCTACTTCTTCCCCTTTAACTTCTTCTCCTTCGTCTCTAAGTAATGGAAGCACAACGGTAATAAATTATTCCTCGAGAAATTCCTCATAATATCTTTCCGTCTTTAATTGAAATCTCGAAGAGTCCTCGAAGCGACGTTGGACAACTACTTCGTTTGACTTTCGTGAATTTATTGTCGTTGAGAGAACCTTATTGCACGTCATAGAACACAGAGCAGAGCAGGAAATGTGTAAGAGAGAGAAAGAAAGAGAAAGATATATATATATATATATATATATATATATATATGTATATATATATATATATAATTGTCAGAGCGAAGAGAAACATTAAACATTTCCATAAAATTCGTGCGAAAAGATAAGGGGAATATTAGGCAGTATCGTTGGGACGTCGAAAAGATCGGCGTTGTTCAAATAGGAAGGACCAATGAGAATATGACACTAATTCCCCCGTTGCGTTAGAGAGAGTAAACTTTGCGACAAATTTTTTCACCCTGTCATACGTATATCTAGAAATTATAGAACCCCGTTGTCGTCATAGAGATCGAGAATAGCAGAGAGAAAGAGAGAGAAAAAAAGAAAGATGGATAAATAGAGAGAAAGAAGAATGAAAAAGGGAGAGGAAGAAAGGGAGAAGAGAGAAAGAGAAAGAGAGAGGGAAGAAGATAAATAGATAGATAGAAAGAGATAGAAAGAGGGACTGGTCGAGTGACCTCGCTTGGAATGAAATTAATGTTAATCCCCACGGAATTAATCCTCCGAGTCGAATGAGAGAATAGAGTTGGATTATTTGGAGGACACGCCATCGGTCAGACGACCGTCGGACCATTTCCACGGGATTAATCTCTTCGAGAATACTATGAGAATGAGCTAGTATGCGCGCGCGTAGTTATAAACAACGATATTCTTTTTTTATTCGTATTCCTTCTACCATCTAGGTTATATTAACTATATAAAAAGAAAAGTTGGAGAAGGAGTCTACCACTGTGAGTGAGCTTTTTTAAATTTCATGACGTCGCAGTAGGTTAACTCCGTTTAAAAGCGTGCGATTACACACTCGGTTTAACGCTACCTAATAATTTAAAACGCTAAGGAGTTGCCGTCTCTCTCTCTCTCTCTCTCTCTCACTCGTTTTATTTATTCCTTTTTTTTGTTTTTTCTTTCCACCCCTGCCGGTAGTAATTATTGAAATCGTCGATGATCATAATCGGGCTATTCTTCCAAGGACTATCCAATTCTATCGCGCATATTTATTATACACGAGGATCGGCAGAGTGCAGCGAAGTAAAAACAATTACGATCGCGATCGCGCTATTAATAAATAAGTCATTATACTTTTATAATGATGACCCCTTGGTTTCTTGATTTAACGATCAAAAATCTTCCATCATCATTTTGTATTCGTATTTTTTACTCCAAAGAGTAGATGCGTTTAAGAAACGGAAGGATGGAAGGAAAATCGTGGCAATTATTTTATAATATAAGAGATAGATGAGATAGATAGAGAGGGAGAGAGAGAGAGAGAGAGAGACTATAAGGGAAAAAAATATTTTACGTCGAGGTCACAGTGCCGCCAACGATCATTGATCGCTCTTTAAGGGTAGTCGATCGACTACTCGCGCGTTCCATTCATTTGCATAGTCCATTATTCATCGCGCAGCCATTATTCTATACACGAAACTTAACCGGGTCTCCTCTTCGACTTCTTTTCCCTCCCTCCCTCCCTCCTCATTCTCTCTCTCTCTCTCTCTCTCTCACTCTCTATCTCTATCTCTTTTTCCTCCCACCCTTTATTCTCTTTCTCATTTCTTATCCAACGAGAAACGAAGCGAAGGCGTTGCGTTTCCACGTAGTTCGACTATATAACGTACGTGTATACACACGCATTTATGTATATACATGTAAATGTATATATATTAATATAATGTATATATATATATATGTGTGTGTGTATATAGATACGTACGTAGGTATTTACGTATACCTCATCGCATATTGAAATCGACACGAACGAACGAACGATCGTCATCGTCGTCGTCGTCGTCGTCGTCGTCGACTTCCGATTTGTTTCGTTGTTACTCTAAGAGATTAAAAAAAAAAAAAAAAAAAAAAAAGAAAAGAAAAAGAATAAGAAAATAAAAGAAAAAAGAAAAAAAGTAAGAATGAAAGTTAGAAAATAAAATAGAAGGAACAACCTTTTAACGATCCATCCCGGAATACGAGACGAAATGAACGAATGATCGTTTATTAGAACTGATAGGGTTTTAACAGGCAGAGATATTTCTGTAGTACGAAAGAAAGGAAGAGAGAGAGAAAGACAGAGAAAGTAATCTTTGATCGTTGTCTTCGAACGAGCGTGTGGGCCGAATTCCATCCGATTAAGATTTTATTTTTAAATCACGACAACTATACACACACAGACATTTATACATACGTGCGCGGTAGTTAGGTGCTGGGCTAACTCCTTACATTATATCATCTTTTCTTTTCCTCCTTCATATTGCACTTCTTCTTTCCTATCATCTCTCTCTCTCTCTCTCTCTCTCACTCTCACTCTCACTTTCTTTCTATTATTATTATCATCACCATAAAACGCATATTCGATTGTTCCGACATAAAAATATAGTTTTACACCTCCGTACATTTTATCACACTTTGATCGAGAAATAAATCCCTTATCATGAACATCTTTTTTCATCGACGATCTCATCAACGAGTTCTGCTCTTTTCAAGGAGCAGAAAGCTTTCAAGCTTTAATAAAGGATAGATTCACCTAATAGAACCTTCCCTAGAAACGACAATTATCGCTCAGATCTCATACAACGTTTTACTATGATGATCGTTCTCTCTCTCTCTCTCTCTCTCTATATATATATATATATATATATATATATATATATATATATGTTCTTGAACAACCCCCAATCATTTTATCTCGAATGAAATTCGTCGTAAAATCGATTCCTCGTTAACGCTCTCGCTCCTCTCTTCCTTTCTGATCACCGATCGGTAAGTGGCGCTTGTTCCACAGAGCACACCGATAAATATCCACCCAGCTATTATTCCGATTTTCCTGGGTATCTCTCCTCCCCTAGGGAAGAGGTTGGACCGAAGGGATGAGGAGAGAGAAAGAGAGAGAGAGAGGAAGAAAGAAAGAAAGAGGGTGAGTTTGATTTTTAGGCAGATGGTCGCGGATTCGGTGACGATTAGTTTGCCTCGTCATCGTTGCCGATGCTCAATGAGACTGGATCATTCGAAGGGCGAAGGTCGATGATCCGTTTTTCTCCCATCTCATTTTTTCTTTCTATCTCGTACACATTCCCACTATTTCTCTCTCTCCCTCTCTCTCTCTCTCTTTTTCTCACATACACAGTCAGTCACTCGCTCATTCATCGTACCCGCACCATCGTAGACAAGAGGGCAAATATTTATAACGAGGATAAAATGATGTAAAGTATTTGTGGTGAAATCTCATTGAAGGAAATAAAACTGAGTTTATAAGCGATTCGCTGCTTTTCCGTTGTTGCATTACTTTTAACAGGGAACAATTGAAATTTAATTAACGCGTACGCAATTGTCCGACATTTTAAAAGCCATATACCGTGTTACATCTCACATGTTTAATATGTATTTTAATTCAGTGAATTTCGTGCTGTTTAATGCAATGTTGTTCTTTAAAAAAAAAAAAAAAAAGGAAAAAAAATAAAAATCAATAAATAACGATAGCTCTCTCTCTCTCTCTCTCTCTCTCTCTCTCTCTCTCTCTCTTCTCTCTCTCTCTCTCTATATATATATATATATATCTATCTATCTATCTATCTATCTATCTATTTATCTATCTCTTTTTCTCTTTCTCTCTTAATATTTTTTAATATTAACACGTATTTTACTGCAAATACCGTAGTTTTACACAATTATATTCTAAGTCATAGATCAGCAAAGTGTGCCACGCGAAATTCTGTGATTCCACCAAACATTTCAGGGATTTAGCGGAACAGGCTGACGGGAAGTTTATTCGGATGACTAAATTTTATATTATTCATGTTGGAGACAGTATGCATGAAATTCTGTTACATCGAATATAGTTTGAAGTACCGAAACAATATTTGTTCAATTATTACGTTCAATAAATCGTATTAATATCTGTTATTTAAAAAAAATATATAATAGGGTTCTTCAGCGATTAAAAAAAAAGAAAGAGAAAGAAAAGATTTGAGAATCTTTGTTCTAAACGGACTACGGTTCTACGCCTGACAAAGTTTTAATAAATCATTTATATATCTGAAATCGACCGAACTTCAAAACCTAAAATTGACAAATAAAAAATATTTTTCTAATCGATCGAATTATTTTTTTTTCGATATCGCTTATAAACAAACGGATTGATCAAACATATAATAGAAGGTAAACAAGATGAATATAAAAGCTAAAAGAAAGAGAATAAAAGAAAGAATTTTGTACTCGATAAATCAGAAAAGCAAAGGAATTTTTTAAAAGATGCTGGCATACGCTGCCAAGAACAATCGAGTCTTCACGACTAAGCAGAATGAGAAAAAGAAAGAGAGAGAGAGAGAGAGAGGATATTACAGGAACAAAGAACGTGATCATTAGAAACGCGTCTTTGCGATAATAGAAGAAAAAAAGAAAAAAGAAAAGAAACATTGAAAAAATAAAAATAAATCATTCGATTATCGAAGCTTACCGATTCTTATCTTTCTCAATTCTCCGCCAGTAATTTATAAGAATTCGAAAATTTTCTTCTCTGAAAATAATGAATTTCAACGTTAATTAGTAAATAATATTTATTCACATAGCGACAATCATAAGAGTCTCTTAATAATTGATAATATTCAAAGATCCCTTCCAATGATTCTTATCCAAAATTTATTAGAAACATACGATCTCTCTCTCTCTCTCTCTCTATCTATCTATCTATCTATCTATCTATCTATCCTATCTATCTATCTATCTATCTATCTATCTATCTATCTATCTATCTATCCTATCTATCTATCTATCTATCTATTTATCTATCTACCTGTCTATTTCTTTCAAGAAAGAGAAAGAATGTCTCGCGTTAAGCGGACACAAGGTCTTTCGCGAGAGTGCAAAAGAGAAAGGAACGAAATGGAAAAAAAGAAAAAAGAAAGAAAAAGAGAGAGAAAGAGACATAGAGAGAGAGAGAGAGAGAGAGAGAGAGAGAAAGAGAGAGAAATAGAGATAGACGACAGACGACGAGTACTTTGATGCTCCCGTTATTTTTGGTTGTAACAATTAACGAAAAAGGCCAGCTGTGAAGCTTGCATCAATCGTCGTACATGGAAGCTTTGCGTGCACGGAGGATACGAAAGGGTTTCATGAAAGAGGTCCAAAGTGCTTGCACGCAGTTGGAATATAGGTACTCTGTGATCGTATGTGTATGTGAGCCTCGGTAAACGAGACAAGGGATTACGTTCCGCGCCGTCCTCTGATCCTCTTCCCACAATCTCTTCCTACTCTTCCTCCTCCCATCCCCCTCTTTTCATCCCCGCCTCTTCTGTTTTTCCCATTCCTCCTCCTCCTCCTCCTCCTTCTCCTCCTCCACCTCCACCTCCCTTGTCGCTTCTCTCACAGCCTCCGCGAGCCTCGCATTAATTCTTGATCATGCGACGTTCAGGTTAAACAAGGAAAATCGATTCCACCACGCCCCGTCCGATTCCACGCAGGATCCTGTCACAATCCCGTTGCAATTGCAATGTATCGTTCACCGAACATTATTGTAGAGTTCACTAGTATGTTGTTAGTTAATCTACGTATTGTGTTGCACGATAAAGTGAATTCATTTTGCAATATTTATTTAAGAATTTCGACTTTGATAAAATTGTGAGATAAAAATTTCGAACATCAAATTTGTTTTGAACATCTTTGATAAAAGATCCTCTTTTATTGATTCTCCCAATCGATAGAAAATTTTTGTTATGTTATAATATATCCTGATCATTTATTCCTAAAAGTGGGAGCAATGTAATAACTTGTTTTGTTAGATTGTTCTAATATTTTTGTTACCTAAATTCGTAATAAATTCGGTTGTTACAGATAGATAAATATAATGGAAAAAAGAAATAATAAATTTATTATTTAGATTCTATAAATAAATGTTAGATTACATGATTAAATATGGCAACTAGAAAATACAAGCAATTAAATTGTTATCTAAATGATGTCGTGCCAAACGGTGAATAAAACAAAATTAATATTAAAATTCAAAAAGAGATCAAACGTGCGAATAAATCGATTTCATTTAGATAAATCCTTCGCCAATATTGTATAAACATACAACATACATACATACATACATACATACATACATACATACACACATACATAAATATGTACGTACGTTCTTGAAAATTTAGTTTATTCGAAAGTACGATGCTTTAACCATCATCGAAATATGAAACATTTTACGTCCGAGACTATCTTGAATTCGGCATGAGTGCGGCAACACGAGAAATTAATAAATCTTCAAAACTTTTCCTCTCTGAGCACTTGGTCGATGCTTTACAGTAACCTAGTAATTTAATTACATATTTTACCTTTCCCGCGCTCCACCTCTCTTAACGAATTTTCACTGGCTTAACGTTTCTTTTAAAAAGAAAAAAAAAGAAAAAAAAAACAGAGAAAAAGTCACGAGGGGAGAAGTGTAATGGAGGGAGAAAAAAGAAAACAAACAGAAAAGAGAAAACAAAATGTCGAGACTCTTTCTTATCCTCCGATTACTTCCACACGGCTAAAACGTTGATGTAATTTGCTACGCAGAAGAACGTAGCGTGCGACGATATTCACTACGGAATAATTATCGTCCGTTTCACTCCAAAGAGAGAAAAACAGAGAAAAAAGGTTGTCGTTCATTTTGCTGGGAGAGAAGGGAAGGGGAGAGAGAGAGAGAGAACACCTCAGGCTCGCGGTCCTCGAGAGTAGTTTCTAGGAATTAAAATCATAAAGTCGGGAGCGTCGTTGAATACGAAATCTCTACCATCTAGCCTTTTTCCATAAGTATGAAGAACAAGCGAGAGAAACCACGTTCATATTTATCGTACGTATATGTGTATGTATTATATGTACGTATCTATATATATATATATATAGGGTGACCCGAAAGATATGACAACAGGACAATTTAAAGTTTAACTCGCGTATTTATAGAACGGTACATGGTTCTTTCACTACGTGCTCCGTAGCCTTTTCTCCTTTACTTTTTTCTTTTATTTTTTTTTTTATTTTTCTTTAAAGATAGCTATTAGTTCGATTTCATAATTTCATAAAACGATAAACGATCCGATTTGCAATTTTTAATACAAATTTCACCTAATTTGGAAGCCCCTTTTATTTCACTACTCTTTCTCTGCATTTTCTCCCATATGTATATAGTAAATATATACATATATACGTATATATATGTATGTATGTATGTATGTATGTAAGTATGTATATACGATTTACGATCTCATTTCACGGGTGAAAAGGTTTCCCCACTTCAACTTGCGTCTTCTTCGTCTTGTAATGACGTTAAATATCGAAATGCGAAGGAAGCCGAAAATCATAATCGATCGGAGGGAATCGAACGACAAGGAGAAATCATATTACCGATAATTCGCTCCTGATCTATATATACATATATATATATATATATATATATATATATATATATATATATATCTTTCTCATTGCTCAAGTAGAGCTTAAAATGTAAAAGCAACGGTAGAACAACCAACGAACGGGGTTACTTTGGCACAACATAAAATTAACTAACGTTAATATCGAATCCTCCGTTAACGAGCATGTCTAACCTTAACTCCAAATTTGATGCGAGTTGCCCTTTGATCTGAGAATCTCGTTCGAAAGTCTACGGATGAACGTCGAGATGAAATGTAACTACGTCACGAGTCAGCTTATACGTCGTATATAGATATAGATATACACACACATATCTATATAAAGGTATGTATATTACATGTACATATATACTTATACATATATATATATATATATACATTCATATATATATATATATATATATATATATATATATATCGTAAAGAGAGGACAGACAGATCCATTTGCCGTGGCACGGACGACATAAATTCAACGTTTACGAGTTATCCACGTTTCGCTTGGAGACGGGCACGGCACAGAGCGCGGTCTCTTTTCTTTGGATCTCGGATTCAAGACGAATTAATAGAATCGCGAGCGGAATATAAGTGCCTAACCGAGGTTGGGCTCGTTTCTTTCATAAGAAAAGAGAGACTTCTTTTGGATGCGTTCGACGATGCCGAGAGAACGATCTCGCGGCTTCAACATTTATGATGTCGACCCCATCTTACATCTCTTCGTGCGATGATTCCTCATTTTGTTCTCTTTTCATTCGTCGATATCGCATTACGCGTCTACTTACACGTACATATAATTTTTTTCTTTTTTCTTTTCTTTTATCTTTTTTTTTTTTTAATCTTTCGTCCTTCGCATATATATCTAATCGTTTATCTCGTTATATATGAAATTAATTAATGATATTTTTGTTGATGGTTTCTTTCTTCTAATATTCGTATAATTTTATTTGTTTAATTGGCAAAAAGTAAAGAGGAAAATTTAATAATATTTTAATAATAATAATGTTACAAACCGTGTGTTTATGTATTATAGATATGTTTCCGAAGAATATGTATATAAAGGAAATTTGTATAAAAAAAGAAAAGATACTATGTCTATGAAAGATAGAAGATTAGTTTCAAGGTCGAAAAATCAGTTAAAATAATGCGATGAAATATATGAAAAGTCATATTAAAATCTTATCGTTTTTACCTGTTTGCACTTTTTATTTCACAAAAATTACACATATAACTCTAAACAAATATATTATATAAAATAAATTATCATTCGAAAAGAAAAATAACATTTTATTAATTCACAAAAACAAAAATTGAACAAAACAATATGAGTCACACATAACAAGATTTAATTTGTTCTTATTTTCTAACAATAAACGCATATTTTTTCGTAAGTCTAATTCTAATTGTAAACAGAAACAATAACATGTCAAAGTGAATAATACGAAACGAGTGTCGCATTTATTATAATAAGAAAACATTCATTTTCTTACAACTTTATTATTAAATCAATACAAGTCATAGAAAAGGATGAATAAACATTTTTATCTTTTGGATAGATGTTCATTCATTATTGTTAAATCATTAAGAGTTTTGTACAAAAAGATAAATGAACATTCATCTTTTGGATAGATGTTCATTCATTATTGTTAAATCAATACAAGTCTTATGCAAAAGGATGAATAAAACATTCTTTATCTTACAATTTTATTATCATATCAATACAAATCTTATACAAAAAGATGAATGAAACATACTTTTTCTTGCAATTTTAAGCGTCTGAATTAAAAGCGTTTGAAAAAAGTACCAATAAAAACAGAATAAGATATATTTAATTCTGTATAATATAATACATAATATTATCTGCTTAATTAAAACAAAGTTTGATAATAATTTTTATACAAATATATTTCAAAAAAAATAAAAAAGTTAAAACAATAAAAAGAAAAAAAAGAGAAAAGATAAAATAACAATATTAGAGAAGACAAAAGGAAAATAAAAAGTTAATTGGTGACGAAAAGAGAAAGGAAGGAAAGAGAGAGAGAGAGAGAGAGAGAGAAAGAGATAGTATTATAAGAGATAGTAAATGGAAGTACGAGAAGACGACGATAGTATGCTGCCGCCGCACCATCACGAGTATCTCCAGACAGTTAAGCCTCTCCTAATGCATCTGTACGTTTCCCATTACGATTCTGCGCGCGTGGCTTAAACTAACGAAAGCGAGTGAGCGGGAGAACGAGACGCGGTATTAGAAGCGGACACATGAAAGAGGAAGAGCGAGAGAGAGAGAAAGACAGAGAAAAAGAGTATGAGTGTGTTTATACGAGTGTGAGAGAGGAAGAGGGTAGTTTTCGTCCCGATTTCAACGTGTTTCTATGACGACCAGTACGTGACCACGTTGCCTATGGGAAGAAAAGAGAAATAAATGAAAAAAGAGAGAGAAAGAGAAAGAGAGGGAGAAAGAATATCTTCTTCGGCAAGCGCAATATCGTCGGTGCATCCTCTCTTTTCCTCTCCCAAAGGATGATCCTTATCGAAAAGAGGAGAGAGTGAGCGAGAGAGAAAGAGGGAGAGGGAAAGAGAAAGGCACGGGATAAATGGATACCAGGAGCCGGCAAGAGAGTGGTTAAACCAACCGTGAGGTCACGTGGGAGCGAACCAGTCCCTTCGAAAAAGTTTCCGGTGCTCTGCACCGGCAAAGGGCCTACGTATAGAAAGAAAGAGAATCTATATAGAACAGATTGAATCCTGAGGTCAAAGGTGAAAGCGTCAGATGTTTAAGATCAATCATATTTGAAACATCGAATAATATATGCGAAAGATATGATTTCGTTCGTTATTTAAAAATTTTATTGGATAATGTAATATATATGAAAAAAGAGAAACAAAAGAAAAATCTAATAACTTTGAAATATTTTAAGAAATAATAATCTATCGATGGATCGATCATTTAATATTCGTCCTATTAACGTGTAATGAATATAAAGATAGAAAATAAAACATCAACGTAGTAGATATATCAAAAAATTCATATTTGGGGCTCGTGAATAAAGGTATCTGTTCGTCGTGTGTAAAGTCGAAGATCGTTTGATTTGGTTAGTGAAAAAGAAAAAGGGGTAAGGGAGAAACGCTGAGTATGCAAAAGAAACTATCGAGGCGGCGGCGGTGGCAACGACGACGATCGAGCGCACTCGAGCACTTGTCTGAAAGAAAAAGAGAGATAGATACAGAGAGAGAGAGAGAGAGAGAGAGAGAGAGAGAGAGAGAGAGAGAGAGAGAGAGAGAAGATTGCCAATTTGTCGAAGGGTCGAAGCCGGGCAGGGGCAGCAACGCCGGCGTTTTCAACCCCCTCAAAGGACCTCATGGCACTGGCACGAGAAGAGCCCCCAAAGCTATCCAATGTCGGTGCGCTGTGCGTGCTTACATGCGCGCGCGCGTTCATGCGATCGATGATTCATCCAAGGGCATTGTTGTTCCGAAATAAGGAACTCGAGGTGGCGTTTCGTGGGTTTTTTCCCTTGACACGAGTCCCGCATACCGAACATTCCTATCTCCGATTTTTAACAGAAGTTTCGCCAGTTAATTTGCCATTAGGTTTGATCTCGATGAAATTAAATTTTTAATTTGTATTAAAAACGATTCGTTTTCTTTCTTTTCTCTTTCGTTTTATTCTCGTTTCTATTTTTTTCTTTATTTTTTTTTCTTCGATTAGGGTTTTCAATTTGATAGTTGAAATTAAGAATATTTGAAATTGTTAAGAATTGGAGATATGTGATCGATATTTTTGAGAAATGAGAAATAAAATTTTGAGAAATCGTTTAGTTTTTTTAATAAATTGCTTATTAATCATTTACAATTTACAATTTAATCTATATAATACTTAATCGTAATACTTTAATATATTTTCTATGTACAAATGTTTTCGTCAACATCGATAGAAATAAATAAATTTAACTATTTGCTTGTTGTTAGTTCTGTTAAAATTTTTAACGTAGGTAAATCCGGTTAATTAATATTATTTTTGTTTATAAATCAGGAGACGAGAGGCTCAATCGATTACAGATTACTATGTAAAATTTATAAAAAAAATTACTTTACTTAAATACTGTTGATAGGTAAAAAATTTACTTCTAAAATCCTCAGCAGTATATAATTTCGCGTCAGGCAATATTTACTTTCATTTATGTCAATTATAATTTCAATTAGAACGATAAAAATGCTTTGTCGTTTTCTTTGTGAATTTCTATTGCGAAGAAATAAAAAAAAATTATTCGTATGAAATGATTCGAGAAATAAACGTCTTTGATAATTAAGATGACGAAAGAATAAAAAAGAAGATGAGAGAGACAAAAAAATTTCAAAGAGCGAAAGAAACTCGGGGGATGTAAGAATGGAGCCCTCCCTTTTATCGGGAAGACCTCCAATGCAAAACAAAGTCAAATAGATCCGCATCGGTCGATCGACCGCAAAGAAAAAAGAAAAAAAGCAAGAAAAAGAAAGAGAGAGAGAGAAAAAAGAGAGAAACAACGAAGATAAAGAAGAAGAAAAGAAGAAAGGAGAAAAAGAAAGAAAAAGAGAAAACACTTTAAAGCCACCCTAAGGCTTTCTTTGGTCCCTTTCAGTTCCCACATAAAACTACGCCGCTCGTTAAAATTATCTGGCGAGCTCTCGCCAGGTGGACGCACCGCAGGGGACATCCGAAGTCCGTAGAAATGGGGTGAAAAATAAAAAGGGATAAAAAAGAAAGAGAAGGAGAAAGAAAAAGAGAAGAGAGATATAAGGATAGAAGTAGTACGCGTGCGCGCGAGCAAGAGCTGGGTAAATGCGCGACTGGACAACCGAATTAACTCCTCCTAGGTATTTGAAGCTTTGCTCGTTTTGTCATTGTCCGGATGGAGTAGGATAAGGATCTTATTCTCTTTCTCTTTCTCTCTCTTCTTATCTCTCCCAAACTCTCATACGTATACACAATATACATATGTACACCAATCTCCATGGTATTTGTGTATGAGTGTGTATATATGTATGTATGTATATATGTATATATATATATATATATATATATATATATTTTGACTCGTTGCGAGTCGCACAAGGAGAAAGACTCTCCCCCTTGACTCGCACGCACGAACCGCGTTCTCCGAGTGCCTCTATAAAATATGAGGGACATTAATATTCCGGCCCTCCCGAGAGGTGGTAGGTTGGAAGCGAATAAGCCAGGGAGAAGAGAGAAGAGAAGAGAAGAGAAGAAGAGAGAAGAGAAGAGAAGAGAAGAAGAGAGAAGAGAAGAGAAGAGAAGAAGAGAGAAGAGAAGAGAAGAGAAGAGAAGAGAACGACGAGCTCTGGTACAAGCATCGATGTTCCTTTCTTCCATCGTCTAAGCGTGCTCACGCTCACACGTAGATATAATAACCTAACCATAAACACATAACAATCAGATCTCCAAACTCCAACATCGATTTTCAAATCTAATAGCATTCTTTGTATTTTTATACAATTGACTCTTTTCTATTTTACTTATACTATATGGGAAAACAAAGAGAAAATTCGTTAACAGACTGATATCGGATAAACATATATATCTTAATGTTACCTCAGGCATACGTACATACATACATACATACACATATATATATATATATATATTATAAGTGTAACTGGAGTGAATACTCGACGATCTTCTGGATAAAAAAAAGAAAACGAGTTTGAATCGAAAGGAAGTAAGAAGGAAGGAAGAAGCTACTATATAGCGAAGTTGGTCTCGCAACGGTTGGTCCATGATCGCGATTGGAGGAATGAAAGGATGGAGACCAGCCGCAAGATCGGATCTACGAGTATCGATCATGCATCGGTCGAGCTTCCACTATGTTCGAGTACTAATGGAAAGAGTCCTCTGGTACTTCGTGCGAACGGCCTTCGGGGCCTTGTCCGGGCCATTGCCTTTGTCCCCTCCCTGTCCCCACCTCTCTCTCTCTCTCTCTCTCTCTCTCTCTCTCTCTCTCTCTCTCTCTCTCTCTCTCTCTCTCTCTCTCTTTCTCTCTCTCATATACATGCATACATCTTCCTACCGTTCTTCATCTCGTTCTATCTCAGGAGCAGTTCCGTGCTACGTCTGTCATCCGAATCACATCGTTGAACATGGTTCTATTTATTGACACGCGTGTGCCTCCTACGCTTTTCCTCATTCACTAACATGTACGCATATATACGCATGCAGATTCACGCAGGCTCAGTTGCACGCGGACGCACTGCCACGCGCGTACACGTACACACACATACATATGGTTTAATGCGAAATCTCGTCGACGTCAGTGCCACATGCGTCTTTCCACGAGAATTTCGCGAGATAATGGACTCGGAGGGTGCCTCTGCTGATACGTCGAGACGGATTTGAATTCTCTCTCTCTCTCTCTCTCTCTCTCTCTCTCTCTCTCTCTCTCTCTCTCTCACTCTTGATGTAATTAAACTTATGCAATGAGCTTGGCTACAACGAGCCAGACATTCTCAATTTCTCTCTTTCTCTCTCTCTCTCTCTCTCTCTCTTTCTCTCTCTCTCGTCCTTACATCTTTTACACCTTTCTTACTTTCTTCCTTT
Organism: Vespa mandarinia; assembly: GCF_050613455.1. Taxonomy (NCBI): domain Eukaryota; kingdom Metazoa; phylum Arthropoda; class Insecta; order Hymenoptera; family Vespidae; genus Vespa; species Vespa mandarinia. The sequence goes on along the minus strand of NC_140815.1, from coordinate 1,105,746 downwards.
TATGCGATTCTTGTGAGAATCTGTAGACTCGGTGAATAAACCAATAAAGCTATGCCGTAGAAAGAACAACAAAGGGTGTGCCAGCTTGGGAAAAGGATTAATCGAAGGATTCCGCGCTCGTGCGCACGCGAGAACCCTACCCTTCAACCATTCTCTCTCTCTTTCTATCTCTTTTTCTCTTTTTTCTCTCTTTCTTTCTTTCTTTCTACTTTCTTTCGCGAGTCACGTGTGAACTTCGATCTCTGAAGAGAAAATCTTCGAGCGAAATTCGACTCCTTTCTTAACTCATCCTCAATTCTTTCAAAGTTGTCGCAAATATTTTTCTATTGAAGTTAATTGTTTTCTGTCAGGTTAAAAATTGTATACATCATTTATATTAGAAAGTCTTTCGATGAAATTTCAGTTTATTGAAAAACGTTCCAATCGTTTTGCTAACTTTTTGAACTTATGAGATTCTTTTAATCTTGATTTTGATTTCGAAAAAAAAGAACAATAATAACAATAACAGTAGTAATAATAATAGTAATCAAAAAAAAAAAAAATAATAATAATGAAGATCATAAAAAGGAATATCACATATGAAAAGTACTTGTATTTAAAAATGAATCTTCCTTCATGAAGAAAAACAGACAGAAACTTTTAAAACACCCTATAATATTTCTATCTAATCAAATAATACCAAATTTCTGATATGCGATTTATCTCATTGTATCCTAAGTATAATAATTACAGATATCCTGCTTTTTGTTTTGTTTTTCTTTTTCCACGTTTTTAATTCGATAGTATAGCAAACATTGTATGACAGTTTTAAATGCGTAACAATTCGTTTAAATTCTTTTAAAGGGACATAGTTATCTATTGAACGCTTTCAATTATTTATCACCAATATGGAATTCATCATCCTTCTTTTTTATCTGTACGTACGATCGATGTAATTAAACTCTATCTTTCTCACTTTCTCTCTCTCCCTCTCTCTTAAAATTAAAAGAAAGAGAGAAAGATAGAGAGGCAGAGAGAGAGAGAGAGAGAGAGAAAGGGAAAGAAAGAGAAATAGAGATTTAGAGAGAGAGAGAGAGAGAGAGAGAGAGTAGATTTAGAGAGAGAGATAGAGAGAGAGAGAAAGAGAGAGAGAGAGAGAGTAGATTTAGAGAGAGAGATAGAGAGAGAAAGAGAGAGAGAGAAAAGTAGATTTTTCTCGCCCGACACTTGTTGCATTCCGAGTGATTTTAATTATCTAGATCGATATTTTGCAATATCATGCCATTCTCTATAAAATGACATAACTAAATTGTGTAATGCTACTTGAAACTTCATACTTATATCCGTATAAAAGCTATACCTCTCCCTTTCCCATACACACACACACACACACATTCACACATACACACACACACTCTCTCTCATTCTCTCTCTCTCTCTCTCTCTCTCTCTCTCTCTCTCTCTCTCTCTCTCTCTCTCTCTCTCTCTCTCTCTCTCTCTCTCTCTCTCTCTCTCTCTCTCTCTCTCTCAATGACTCGAAACTTATTGAATAATAAAAAGAAAGAAACCTCCCATTCAAAGTCAAAGTTTTAACAAAGGAAACCGACGAAGAGAGAATATTCATGACACGCGAATTGATATTCGTGAATATCGTAGGAAGGTTCGCGAGGCGGCCTTTGTTTCGCGCCTTATCGAATCATCGATCGAGTAGCCCCGAGGGTAGGTATTTTGTTCTTTTCTCCCTGGAGAAGAACAAGGAGACAACCCTCTTATTCTTCTACCTAAGGAAGCAACGTTCAAGGGAAGGAGCAATATCGTCGCGAAATTCGTAATTAAGATTCGCACGAAGTTGCCTGAGGGAAAAGGAGGAAAAGTCCAAGTCAAGGAGGACGAACTCTCTCCCTCTCTCCCTCTTCCTCTCCCTCTCTCTTCATTCCTATGCGCGTACGCACGCACGCATATGCGCATGTGTGTATATGTATATATATATATATATATGTGTAGATATGTCTCTTCATGTACATATTCTTTGAGGTCGAAGGCGATCGCCAACGCCGTACATTGTGAGTCTCGTTCTCCGTCTTGCGCGACCCGCCTCGTTATCGACATTGTTCCATTGTTGGATTATCATAAACACTGTTTCATTACCGCGATAAAGTCCACGGGTACGAGCCCAACGTCCCTTCAGTCTCGAACGAACCACGAAAAGCCCCTCGGGAGAAAACGAACTCGGAAACTCAATTTCTCCGGTTGAGAAAAGAGATGCCACTCCGAGTTTGTCGGCTCACCTCCACCTCCTCCTATTCCTTTTCCTCCCCTCCTCTTTTTCCTCTTTCTCTTCTTCCTTCTCTTCGTCCTCCTCGTCCTTTTCCTCTCTTTCTCTCTCTCTCTCTCTCTCTCTCTCTTTCTCTTTCTCTTTCTCTTTCTCTTCTTCCAATCTGTTCTTCTTTCTTCTTTTCTTCACACAAACCTCTATTTTTTCCCCTTTATTCTTCTCCCTTCTCTCAGCTTTTTTACGACTTACATCCTGCGCACTCGGCATACGAATTCTATGTATTTATGAGCATGGAAGTGGATTGTTTCATTTTGAAATAAGGTTTATGAGCGTAATATCATGCCCTGGGAGTATTCGTGTACGTAGTATCTATCTAACTAACTAACTAATCATATGATTTATGAAGAAAGCGAGAATTTGAAAAACGTGTTTTTCCGAGATTACTTCTTTTTTCTTCTTTTTCTTTTTTTCTCTCGAGAAAAAACAAGACGTAACTTCCATTGGAATTGAAAAAGAATTTTCGAAATAGGAATAGATACGTCGAAAATAGTTAAGAGCTGTTCGGAGATTGGTAATACTGGATAGGTAAAATCTAGACTGACAGCCATTACTGGACTCGTATATCGAGGAGGACTTGATCTCTATCGAAACATCGTCGTGTTCACCGATGCGTAACACTTCGATTGAGGCTAAGTTTCGACCCTTCTATTTTGACTTTCTCTCTCTCTCTCTCTCTCTCTCTCTCTCTTTCTTTCTCTTTCTCTCTCTCTCTCACTTGCAAGAGCGAACGTAGATTTTTAAATGTTCGAAAAAAAAAAGAAAAAGGCAATAAAGTTTTATTTCAATCCGCGTTAGCTTAATTATCTCGTAGTTTCGCTATTTCGTGTTGGTAATAATTACGTAAGCAGAATCGCCAGCACTGATTATTGAAACGATCAGTTTGGAACAAAACGTCCGACCCTTAATCCGAGCTTCATTCCCCTATGCAGAGGTTTGGGTAATAATGCGCATGCGCAGACGCGTGCATCGTACAGGGCGTCGGTGATGGCGCGACCGTGTGCGTTTCCTATCACGAGGAGTAATTGACTATATAATGGATTCCTGCGACTGCGATACGTCAAACTGACAGGTCCAGGGGCGTGCGTCGAGGGCCCGAACGGTCGAGTCCTCTTCGATATTAAAACCAACCCCAACGTACACTCTACCCTCCGGCTAATTCTTCACGATTCTATAAACTCGATCGTTTCTCTTCTTTTGACGGGAAGCCGCTGTTACAAGGAACGTCTTCATTTCTGGATTAGAATTTAAAACAATCCACTGATGTATATATATATACATATATATCCTTCTTCAGGAAGATTTAATAATTAATCATTTTTTAAGGAAACGTGCTTGATTGTAAATCGTATACAAATGTATTTTACGCATTTACGATTTAATTCCCCGAAAAAAACAAAGAAAAAAAATATCTTTTGATTCATTATTATTATTTAATCAAAATAATATTAAATAAAGGATAGATTCTTTTTGTATTATGTCATTTGAAAGAAAACGTATAATGCTAAGAATCTAATATATTTTTCGACTTACATTCCTTTCTTCTTTCTCGCATATTTCTTTATCACATTATTTATCAAGTACAATTATTATTATTATTATCATTAAATATATTAAAAGCTCACGATAGAAATGAAAATGTTCGAACGAAATTAGCATAAATCCGATTCTTCTCTATACAACTCGGAGGGTGCATAGAGAAGAAAGAAATAAAAGAAAAAAAAAAAAAAAAGAAAAGAAAAAAGAAACGTGGCGTTGGAGATCAATGACACCTACGGTTCGTCACGCTGCTTTCCGTGACTAATTCGGTTGACCGATTTAGGGGGTACAAAATCAAAGGGACAATCGGTTTGGCCGATTGGTATTCGCATTACGTTTCTGACACGCGACCAATCGCCTTCTCGCGCCCTGTTTGCTTCTAATATTGCGACAAACGCGACCAACTGGCATTGCTGCAACTCGAATTGCCTACGCTTCGTGTAATTAAGTCACGCTAATTATACCCCGTTTCGACCGCCGCAGAAACGATGACGAGCAACCCTTCCCCTGCTCCTAACCACTATCATACGCCATCACATTCACCCGTCATTCCAACAAAAAAGAATTTACGATGTCATGCGTATCGAGCCGCCACTGTCAACTCTCATTCTCTCTCTCTCTCCCTCTCTCTCTCTCTCTCCCCCTCTCTCTTTCTCTCTCTCTCTCTCTCTCTCTTTCTATCTCTCTTTCTATCTCTATCTCTCTACGGAAACTCCTGAATAATATGGATTTGGCGTTACGCACGAGTGAAAGATACCCCGGGCAAAATATGAGTAGCATGGCTGCTATGGTTGCTGCTGCTTTCGCTCGACGCCTCCTATTACGCTTTCTAGGAACGAACGTGCCTTTCGTGGATTGTGTCGCTGGATATACTAACGCGTATCTCGATTGTTAGAAAAAGATGTTTTGATACACGAAAAAAGATAAGATTAAGAAAAGTTTGATATTTTTTCACGATCTACATTAAATATTAGATATCATTCCAAAGTTTTAAATTTCTTAATGGTCTGCAAAGGTTAATACCTCTAATGAGACAAAGTAATTATTTTTTACCAATGTGGAAGAATAAAAGGATAAAATTTAGGATAAATCTAATCGAATACCGGTTGAATAATTATCGGTGTTCATTATATTATAATTCAGATCATAAATGTTGAAAATAATGCCGATAAAATATTTTAAGGGACGTTCATCGAATAAAGTAAAATCTTTCGTCATTGTTTAAAAAGTATCACTTTTAAAGGCCTTTTGACTTATTCACAAAATAATAAAGTATTATGTATTCTGTCTCGTTAACTTAAAATAAATCTTTAATCCTTTAATTCGTTTAAAAGCCGACCCTTTCATCGCGACCCCGTTATGACGGCAACTCTAAAATCTAAATTGTCGTGCTCTCATACGAGAGCACCCTAACGCAACTCTATGTGTTCTGTACTCTCTTAGTTACGGTGTGACGACGAGCTATTTCGTTGAGACGTGACGGTCATTGGCAAGTTCGTCCCTTCTTCTCCCTGACACGCGACACCGAGGACGCGCAAACCTCTACGCTCGAAATGTTACGACGGTGGTTAGCCTCATATATGTATATATATATATATACGTGTATATACGTGTAACTTTATCAACAATGAGTTTTCAATCATTCGCTAAATGTTCTATTTACAATACAGAACATTTTTCTTTAACTTACAATCAGGAATAGATAAGTTTCCATTTTTAACTATTAGATAAAATAAATATGTATATTTTAATCATTTTATAAATGCATTATAATATAAATCTATAAATGTATATTTTAACCATTTTAACTCGTATGACAATACAAATTTGTTATAAAATTCATATAGCCATTTATGAGATGACAAAAATAATCATTTATCATCGTGACATATTTTTCAGTCGATTATTTTTATCTTTTAGTTTAATATCGTTATATCGACACGGATAACAAATAATTATCTTTTCATTATTTTTTCACGCGCCGAACTTAGATGCAATAACCATTCGAAAATATATCAAGTTTAAGGAATTAACATTTATTAATCGCATGATTAACGTGATATCACTTAAATTAATTTAATCTTCCGTTTGTAGTCCTTTGAAATTCGCATAATATTTATTTATAAATGTTAAAAATATTAATGAAATTATCGTAATTGATAATTCTAAAGTTTTATCAAAAAAGAAAAGAAAAAAAATGGAAAAACAAAACCGATCTAAAAATAACAATGAAAGGGGAAATGAGAGGGAGTATTTTTAAAATCAAAGTTAAATATCTGCGATGTTTCACCATTGTCGTTGATAATCCAACATTGTGAGCATATTAACCGTGACTGGTTATCTTGAACAGAAAAAAAGAACAGAGCTTCAATCGTTGTCATAGACCATATATGAAGCGCAAAAAGTGACAGTTGTGACAAATTGTGCAACGTATTAATGAAAGACGATAAAAGAAGCGTGAATCATCATTTGGGTAAACGATCCTGTCATAAAAAAAATAATGCGCTTCATTCTTTGCGTAAAATTTGCACTCGCGATCATATTTACGAATAGAAAGAAAAAGAAGAAGAAGAAGAAGAAAAGGAAGAGGAAAAGAAAAAAGTAAAAGAAGAGGAGCTTTTTGAAGCGTGCCATATCTTTTCAACCTGAAACAGCGATGAATATCGAATGAGCACGAACAATGAGAGAACGGCACCGATGAGAGAACAAAACGGCTGCAGCTCGTTTTCACTGTGGCACCTCGGGTGGAAGAATTCTCTTATGTTTCGTTTCTATTCTTCCGAGTTTTTAGCGAATATTTCAAATATGAATGTAAAAAAATGTGCCATTTTCGTATCACACTTCTCTATGGCGTTCTTGATTGTTTGAAGAATCGTAAAAAATCCATCTTTATCTTTCTTCTTTATTTCTTAAATGTAATAAAACATATGTATATGTAAGTATTTAAATCTAGATCTAACCGAAAGGAAAAAAGATGAATTTGAACAAACAGTGTACCCATTGTTTAGATAATATATACGATAAATAATTTGTTAATTAATCGTTAGGATTAAAAAAAAAGAAAAATAAAAAAAAATCGAAAACAATAATTCGTACGATATTCTTCCAATCGATATTCAAATTATTTAATAAAACAAGAAAACCCGAAAGCAATAATTCGTACGATATTACTCTAATCGATTTTTATATTATTCGCAGATATAAAAAAAAAAGAACAAAAAAGTAGATAAAAAAAAAAAAGATAGTACTATCGAGATTAAACAAAGATCGATTGGAAAGCTCTCGACATCAGGAAATCGTATCGCGTGCGAGACTTTGACGGGCAAGAAATAAAAACGTCGCGTCGTAGGTATCGAGCCGCGTCAGATTCGAATTTTCCTTGATCTCTCAGTGGAGTCGATCTTATGATCATAAATCTGGCCCCTGGAAATTGCTTTCTCGGTGTTCACGAAGAACGGAACGATTTTTCCTTACCGTTTTTCGTTAAAAAGAGATAGATAGATAAAGAAAAAGAAAAGATACTGCCCTTCTTATGTTTTATCTCTTTTTCTCTCCTGTCGAATAATCCTGAAATAAATTCCTCAGACGAACGCGCGCTGGTCTTATAAGACGCATCCAATCCCTGAATTCTCGGAAGAAGGAAGGGACTAAAGGGAGCGAGGGGTTCAAGTTCGGTTCTCGACGTGCTTCTCTTATCGTCTCACCCTCGATCATTCGAGGTTGGCAACGACTTCTCGTAACTCGCGTTTACTCGCGCGAGGAAGAATCTCAGTTAACGCCTGAGAACCGTGGAAATGCTCCTTAAATGCCATTTCCCTCAACCCCCATATCCACAATCTCCTCCCGAACCTTGGATTCTCCGCAAGGAAATAATACTTTATATATAACCAACTTGTGTATACGTATACATGCACACATGAACACAAAGAAAGAAAGAGAGAAAGAGAGAAAGAGAGGAAGAGAGGAAGAGAGAGAGAGAGAAACAATTATATTGTATTCTTGTATATATGTGTGTGCGTATGTGTAGGTAGATTATGTGTTGAATGAAAATGTAGGTACGAAGGTAGGGTGCCAAATAAACGGTTACACAAAGTTTTCGATCGACGAACGGTGTCGATGCGTCCCTTCCTGTTACAGAGAGAGAGAAAGGAGATAGAGGGAGAATGGAAGGTAGAGAGGAAGGTCTGCAAGAGAGTTACCCTCGCATATGTGCACTTGCTCGTGCGTGATGTGCACCCTCTCCGTGCGTGTGTCTACTGACGCGCTCGACTACCAGCCGCTTCAAAACAACCTTCCATTCTCTTCTTCCACGTCCTATTCTCTTCGAATTACTCCGATCTCGCGCTAGAATCCCTCCTCTTCGGGCGATAAACCTGACTTTTCTTTTTTGTTGTCTCTTCGAACAAGTCTCTCGGCTTCTAATGCGGCGAGACGAGTCCTGTGAGAACATCAGGTTCGAGCACTACGATGGACCATTTTTCATAGGTGAAAAAAAGATAAAAGTTAGAGAGAGAGAGAAATAGAAAGATATGTTATGTACATATGTATGTATGTATGTATGTATGTGTGTGTGTGTGTGTGTGTATATATATATATATATATATACTTCTGCGTAAAAAAAAACGATCGTATGAAAAAGGAAAAACATACCGAACAAAATAACTCTACAAATAATTTTCTGTAATTATGCCGTTTCTTGGAAATAATTGTCGAGGTTGTTTTCCTTTTAATTTCTCATCTAAAAAAAAAAAAAAACGAAAAAAAAAAAAAGAGAAAAAGAAGAAAGAAAATTAAGATATCCGCTTATAAATCTTTACTTTGCTCTTCTATACCCTGTTATGTATATATATTTCATATATATATATATATATATATATATATATATATATATGTATATATATATATAAAATACACGATTCCTTATGATCATTCGAAGAGATGATTCTCATTTCCTCCGTGCGAAAGAAGTAAAAGGTAGAGAAACTGAAGGAAGTTTCTCATGATTTCCTCTGAAAGAGTATCGCTGCTATTGTTATTACATAACACGCTTGAGACTCCCAGAGCAATAACAGCTTCGAAATAAGTTGTGCGTCTAAAGAGAGATAGAGAGATATAGATAGAGATAGAGAAAGAAAGAGAAACAGAGGAAAATGAAAGAGAGACAGAGAAAGAAAGAGAGAAAAAAAGAGATCACGAGGCGAGAAAAGTCGAAGGCGAGAACGTAGAAGCTCCGTGGTGAATTAAGAGCGGGTATTAATCTTCCATGCTTCCACTTCCAGTCAGCACCTGTCTCCGGGGTTCGTTATGAAACGACCTGTAGCGAACACGCACGTAGTACCTACCTCGACGAGGAGAATCTACGTGCCTGCCGGTGCAACGCTATTGGTGATGAAGGGGATGAGTTGGTGTTGGTTGAAGCCGAAGAAAGAGAAGGGGAAGGGGGATGAGGAAAAGATAGAGGGTGGTGGCATTACTACTACTACTATTACTACTACTACTATTACTACTACTACCACTATCACAACCATCATCACCATCACCACCAAGAGCAAGTCGCCCCAAGGACGCAAGGGGTGGAGTGTGCACGAGAGCTCAATATATATTAAGATCCACGAACAACCCCTCCAGTAGACTAAAAGTTCGTCCACCCCAGACGCAGCCTCCGCGTAGTCTTCTCGTAGTTCCTCTACCCTCCACGCTTCACTGGGGGGACGGCTACACCATCGGAATTGCGATTATGGTGGCAATATTACGATGAGAAGGAAGGAAAGACAGAGAGGGAAAGAAAGAAAGAGAGGGAGGAAGATAGGGCATAGAGAATTCTTTTTCTGCCATCCTTAACTATTCTCTCTCTCTCTCTCTCTCTCTCTCTCTCTCTCTCTCTCTTTCTCTTTTTATCTTTATCTTTATCTCTATCTCTATCTCTTTCTATACTCTTTTCTTTCTTACTCTCAAGCTTTTCGACTCTACCTCTTTTAAGCTGGTAACTTTAAGCGCACACTTAGACGCAGTTTGCGTGATTCAAGGGTAGAGAAGAAGAGAATTTTCACCTAGGAGCTATTGTTATCGAGGACAACCTTTCCCTTTCTGTTTTTTCTTTCGTCGTCGCCTTTTCTCTCTCTCTCTCTCTCTCTCTCTCCATCTCTCTCGCTCTCTCTTTTTATCTCTTTCCGTTTCTCTTTCTCTCTTTTTCATATACTTAAGAAGTTTTCTTAACCTTGAGTTAAGCAAGCTTGCCTCTTCCTTCCTTCCTTCCTTCCTTCCTTCCTTCCTTCCTTCCTTCCTTCCTTCCTTCCTTCCTTCCTTCCTTCCTTCCTTCCTTCCTTCCTTCCTTCCTTCCTTCCTTTCTTTCTTCCTTCCTTTCCAATCCTCTTCATCCAACTCCATAAAAGGATCTAGCGTGTCGGATGATAATAAAATAAGATAGTTCTCCGTCTCTCCTTTCTCTCTTATTTCTCCCTCTTCTTTTATAAAAGAACAATACTGTTGCGGCTTATTGCCTTTGTTCTAAATCGGCAGTTCGTATCTATTTACCGAGAAAGAGATTCACGAGAAACAAAAATGAAAGATCGCCGACGGCGTGTTAAACGTCGATCAAGATGGGAGTTCGACACCGATCCTTCGAATCGATGATAGTGATGAAAATATAATCTTACGAGAGAGAGAGAGAGAGAGAGAGAGAGAGAAAGAGAAAAGAGAGAGAGAGAGAGAGAGAGAAAAGAGAGAGAGAGAGAGAGAGAACGATTCGCAACGAAGATTCTTCACGATCCGTGAAAGATTTTCTTAAACCCGTTCGAGCTTGAAGATGCCTTCGAATAGACGATTCCTTGCGAGCGTAGAAACCTTTCGTTATCGTCATAGAGTAGTAAGAAGCACAAAGAAAGTCGTTAAGGAATAATATAGCATCCTGGCGCTGAGGGATCTCATTTCTCTCCTTTTCCCGTTTGTTCGTATCCTAAATAAAGAGAGAGAGAGAGAGAGAGAGAGAGAGAGAGAGAGAGAGAAAGAGAAAGAGAGAGAAGAAAATAAAAAAAAGAAAAAGAAAGAAAAAGAGAATAAGCAAAAAGAAGCATCATCTTTTTTCTACCTCCTTCTTTCCCTCATGGACTCCGCAATAATTTCTTCGCGTAAGCGTGGAACCATAGAAGGAATTTATTACGGCCTCCCTGCCGGAAAGACATTCACGAGAGGAAATCTTCGGTACGGGAGTAGGCTTGGCCTCCTCGATTCGCCATCTTTTTTTTCTTTCTCTCTTTCTCTCTCACGAATATACAGCGTATCGAAGGAGACGACAAGCGAAGAGTAGGACGACAATGACAACGGACGAAGACGACGAGTGAGGAGGACGGATCCTTCTTGTGCTCGGCCGGAACTTTTTGCGGTCTCTCTCGGGACGAGCTCGAGCGAAGGAGAGGCAATAAAACTAATGGTAACGCGCGCCGGTAATTCCTTGCGGTCTGTTTGTCGCAAGTCGACGACCTATCTTCTCTTCTCTTTCTCTCGCAAAGGGTAGGAAGGATCAAGGATAACGCAGGGATATCGAAGCAAGCGCAGTCCTCGAGCAAACCCTAGAATACCTATATACCTATATATGTATAAGTTTATATGTATGTCTATATACATACATATATATAAATACATTCGTAGATATATATATGTAACTAAATCGACGAAGCTTGATCCTCGAATCTGAGACAAGATCCCAACTGCGGTAGTCCCTGAGCCAAAGACTTTCCCCCTTTCCTTCTTTCGAAAAGGAAACGAGAAGAAGCCCGTTTGCTGACTACGAGAACTCGCAGTCTCTTCCGCAAAGCGACCGTAAAACCCGTTTTGCGCGGGATACGCCTCGGGGAATCCGAGGATTCGAGAAAAGCTGATTTCACTCGATGCTGACTCGCGATCCAAGGAGGGTAAATCTTGCTTATGTTTACGCGGGAAAATATACGCGTCCTTGTAAATACATTTTTGGTATCGTCATGGATATATTCGATATTTCAATGCTAATAGATTATCGAAGTGAAATCTTTTCTCCTTCTTTCTCTCTCTCTCTCTCTCTCTCTCTCTCTTTCTTTCATTCTTTCTTTCTTTATTTCCTGCCATTTCGTGAAAAAATAGGTCATACGTACGTACGTACGTATATACAAACATACATATACATATATATACATGTGTAGATATTTACGAGGTGAGAAATCCGTCGAAAGCATTTCTCTATCGTATATTTAAAAGCGAATGCTAAAAAACGGCCAAGATTCTTGCGTCCTCCTTTGAGAAAGGAAACCGATTCGTTGTGTTCTTTCGCAATATCGATTGAAGTTATACGTGTACGTTACGTACGTTCTCTCAACAGCATGACGAAGCCTTCCCCTTCTCCGTGGCCCTATTTTCTAATAGTCCATTGTAAATCTTATTTTTCTTTTTCTTTTTTTTTTTATTTTTGTCTTTCCTTTTTTTTTTTTTCAAGCACAGAATCTGTTGTTCTTATTTTGTGTAAGTATTTCCTCCCGAGAACGCGGGAGTCATTCCATCAAATCGTGATAATCGATCGAAACGAACGAGAACAGACTGCTTGCAATTAATTGTTAATGGACTCGTCGAATTTGAACGAGAAACTTTTCAATGAAATTTCATAGGAGTATTTGAAATGAGTTTGTGGAATTCCTTCAAGTACAAACGCGATTTACTGTTTGCACGATGTTAAATTTGCGCTCAGCGGAGCACAGCACGTAGAAGCGCAAACGGATGGCAAAAAGAACCAAACAAACCAAAATGAGAAAGAGAAAGAGAAAGAGAGAGAGAGAGAGAGAGAGAGAGGTGGGAAGTCGTAGGAGTCGAAAACGAAGTTCGCTAAGGACTTAATACGGTCTGATTCGTTTGACGATTTCGTGATTGCGAGTCGTGTTCCAAAAATAGTCGACGAGAAGAGGTCGCTGTTCCTTCCGTCATGCGTCCTTAATCCGTCATTGGACTAAGAGAGAGAGAGGAGTACCAACGTGGTACTCCACGCAATTAGATAGAAGTTGTTTACATCGGAGAACGGAGTTCGATAATTAAGGACACTTTCGTTCGTTACTTGCAGTGGGTGGAAGAGTCATTCACAAACTTCGACAAGGGCATCAATTGGCGGAGTTACGTCGTCTGCGACGTTGCTTACAACAACGTGAACAATTGGCTCTGGACGCCGTTCATCGAGAGGGGTCCGGCGAATCGCATGTACATAGAAATCAAATTCACGACACGAGACTGCTCGTTGTTCCCTGGAAATGCTCTTAGCTGCAAGGAGACATTCAGTCTTCTCTACTACGAGTTTGACGCTGCTACGAAAGAGCCACCACCATGGGAGCCGGACAGTTATAAACTCATTGGTAAGTCAATCAAAAATAATCGACGAATGATTTCTAATATCCGTTAATGTTAACGTCAATTAATCATCATCGAATAAAAGAACATAAATAAAAAATAACATCATGTTATTATAACGTTTCAGGACGAATAGCCGCTGGCGAGGGTAGATTCAACACGAATACGGAAGTGGTGATTAACACCGAAATAAAATCCGTACCAGTTACGAAGAAGGGCGTGTACTTTGCCTTCCGTGATCAAGGTGCCTGCATCTCGCTTCTCGCTATAAAGGTTTATTACATTAGCTGTCCGGAAATCTCGGTGAACTTCGCTCATTTTCCGGCGACACCAACCGGCCGCGAAGTTGCCTTGGTCGAACAAACGATCGGCACCTGCGTCGCGAATGCCGTTAAGATCGAGACACCGACGTTCCTTTGCAAGGGTGATGGTAAATGGTATCTACCAAGTGGTGGATGTCATTGCAAACCTGGTTACCAAGCGGACATTGAAAAGCAGCAGTGCATCGAGTGTCCAATCGGTAGATTCAAGCACGAGGCTGGACCCCACAACTGCGAGCTGTGTCCTACTCATAGCAAATCGACCGATCAGGCTGTCACCGAATGCCGATGCGATGCCGATTATTACAGAGCTACTGATGATCCCAAGAAAATGCCTTGCACGCGTAAGTTTTGATCCAGTTCAATTCTGTTGATTGTTCTTTTTTACTATTTTTATTTTCTTTTTTTTTTCTTTACACCCTTTTCCTATCTTTCTGATTACCAGAACCACCGTCGGCGCCTCAGAACTTAACCGTCAATTTTGTGGACCAATCGACGGTGATCCTTTCGTGGAACGCACCGCACAAACTCGGTGGTAGGACCGACACAACGTATAGGGTCGTTTGCGATGCTTGCAGTATGGGTGTCAAATATATACCTAACACGGTAAGCCGTTGAGACGATTGAAACTTAAAATTTTTATTATTTTCTTTTCGTTTGTTTCGTTAAAACGCTTTTTCGTTTGTTCTTTTAAGGAGATCTTCAACGATACGAAAATCACGATCACTGGCTTAAATGCTGTCACGACTTATCGTTTCCAAGTGTTCGCCGAAAATGGTGTGTCCGCACAGGCTGGTAAGTCGGAATACGTGGACATCACGGTCACTACCGAAGCGAGTGTACCGAGTTTGGTGAGCAATGTTAGAATCACGAGCGTCAAAAGTTCTGAGCTGAGCATTAGTTGGGATGCACCGGTCACGGAAGTAGGTGGGGATAGCGATCACGTCGAGAGATACGAAGGTAATCGTACGAGTTTCTCTTTGTTCATTAACGATTTAAATTTATCGATAATAGAACGAAAATCGTTTATTAAAACTTTCAATACTTACAGTGAGGTGTTATCCGCGCTTCGACGATGCCATTAACGCCACTGTGATCCAAACTTCAGATCTCTCTGCCACGTTTAAAGGCCTAAAACCAGCAACGGATTACGCGATTCAGGTTCGAGCTAAAACCACACGTGGCTGGGGCGAATATACTCCTGTTATCTACAAAAAGACACCGCATGCGATGGGACTCGGTAACGACACGTAGAATCTTGTATCTTATCGATTGAACTCTCTTTATGACATAATACGATTATTATTTTAGATTATGTCGGAGAAGATGACAATATGCAAGTCAGAATAATTGCCGGTGCAGTAGTTGCAGTTGTCGTCCTTCTTGTTATCATCATCGTCATGACCGTTCTCTTCCTGAGAAGGTAATCGAATCGCTTAAAATATCGTTTTTTTCTTCTCTTTTTTAAAAGAAAGAACCTCTTCACAGAAACCCTTTACATTTAAACCCATACGCTTCACTCGACTCGACTCATATAATGCAATTTCGATGCAGCAGGGCCTCAGACGAGTGTAACAAGAAACAGCCGAGCGATTGCGACACCTTGGAATACAGAAACGGCGAAGGTACGTTTATCGCTCGCCAGACGGCTCCAACTTCTTTCCATTCTATTTACAAATTTATTATCGCTACCATACCCCCTACCCCTGCCCTCCAACCCCCTCTCTGTCACTATCATAGTTGTCTCACTGCGCCCTCATGTCTTGTGACTAATACATTTTGAAACCACTGACCCATTTAGAACCAGCAAGTATTAAAAAGAATCCACTTTCAAACACCCCTTGTATACAAACCCCCTTACGATAATGTCTTGTCACTGAACATCTAGTATATTTTCTAGTATGGTCTTTTTTTGCGAGAATGAGAATGTGTACATATGTGTGTGTGTGCGAGAGAGAATGTCAGAGATAAGAATGTGTGAGAGAATGGGAGAGAGAGAGAATGAGAGATAAGAGAAGAGCGGTAGAGAGACTGCGAAATCGAGAGAAAGAAAAAAAAAGAAGCAAGAAGAGAGAAAGAAGGCAGTCGGGCTCTTCCGATGTCCTCATCCTTTCTTTTTTTTGTGGAGGACGTACAGTGAGAGACACGATCGCTTTCTGACCAAATTTGACACAACGATTTGGCCTGTAGACGATGTAATAATTTTTCTAACCAAATTCTTTCGATTCTTTCTTTTCATGTGCGATTCCCCTAATCTATCGAACCTGCCTCCATGAAAAATCCATGAAAAAACCCAATGAAACAATGTACACAATCGCCTGCTACTACAGGACTAGTTGTGACCTACAGTAAGTCTTCTCCAACACCTCAAGTTTTTTTTTTCTTCTTTAGGATTTTCGTTTTCTTTTTATTTTTTTTTTTGTATAGATTTTACTTTCTTGCACCCCCCGTATATACTTTACATAGTACATGCATCTTTTGACGTTAGTAATTTTATAGCGTAGAAACGACTGCACGCGTACTTCCGTTCGACAAAGATTCGTTGAACAGATAAAACGAAACAAATTCACACCGATTCCTAGATCGGTTCGTTTCGTTACATTAAACGGAAGTATGCGAGCGTCCGTCGTTAATTGCTTGCGTATGTGTGTCTTGCATCGTTTTCTTTGTTTTTTTTTTCTCTTTTTTTTTCTTTTTCTTTTTTCATTTTATACGTTTTGCATGAGTATTAGTCGTATTGATGTTACGTATATCGTTGGATGTTGACGATTACGTACTTCTATCGTTTCTCTGTATATTTCGTAATACGTTCGTGAGAAACCGAAGCGAAATCAAAATGAAATATATTTTTCTCTGAGAAAATCGTCGTTATTAGCGTTTGTTTTCGTCTCATAGATCCATTATCATTCGATATAACAACAATGATAATAATAATAATAATCATAATAATAGTAATGATAATTAAAAACGAGCGCGTCATTCGAATTTTCATCATTCCAAAGACCCGCAGTTGCTTTCTTTTTTTTGCTGTTTGTCAATCAGTGTGTTGGTTGTTGTGTTGTTCACAGTGCACTGCAAAATGGACAGTTCACCGATTGTGACAACCCACACCAACAACAAGAGCAAGTCGTCGCGTAAGTGCTTTGCCAGCAAATCTAAAGAATCTTGATCGAAATCACCGCTCGTAAATCCGTAAATTTTATTCTATTCTCTTCTTCGCGACAACATACCTATATATACATATGTACGTATATAAATACGTACACATATCGATCACGGCTTGAGCTCAGGGATATACATACGTTAGTTTCGCAAGAGTTTCGCTTTTATCGTCCAACCAACAGAAGTTATTTTTTCTCTTCTCGCCATTCCTAGAATATAGAACGTATCGAGTGTAGAGCATGCATCATTTCTGGTATCTCAAAACGTTGTGCATCGTGTTCTGATTATCTTTTTGTCACTTTTCTTCACCGATGACCGACTCTATCATATCTCCTTTCTGTAATATTCTATAAAGAAACGACGGATGTATACTGGGTTTATATCGATTTACAGAAAGAGAGAGAGAGAGAGAGAGAGAGAGAGAAAGAGAGAGAGAGAGAGAGAGGGAGAGTGAGAGAGAAAGAGGAAGAACGAGTGAGAGGGAGGGAGAGAGAGAGAGAGAGAGAAATGAAACAAGACCAGCGATATTTACCATTCTATAGATTATTTTAAAAGAGTATAGACCCGGAGACATCCGCCATCCGATAAGACAAACACCAATATAGTATTAAACGAGTCGGATGCATCGTACTTGAGAAACAATTCAATGTCCAGGCATGCAACATGATTATGGTGCTGGCATGTGAATTAGTTCATTAAAAAAAAAAAGAAAAAAAAAGAGCTCGATTCGATGAGTTTTGTTTCTTTGTAAAAAAGAAAAAAATAAAGAATTTACAAAAGTAAAAAAGAAAACAAAACTAAAACGAATTATCGAATATCCTGAGCGTTTGGTCTTTTTTTTCTTTTGTTTGCATTGTTATGTGGATATTATGAAATTTCGTTTTGGTGGATCGCGGGGCAAAAAAAGAAAAAGTAATAAAATCAAACAAAACAAAGGTGTGCGAGTGTTTACGGGATGAAAATAATGTTGAAAGAGTTCCGTTTAAATTTCACACACACACACCGACCCCCATCTTAATATAATGAACTCTGTTTTCGTGACGTTGCAGTGACGACGCCGCTGTTCACGCCTGCAGTGGGAGTAACCGGAACGGGTGCTGGAGGTACAGGTGGAACCGGTGCTAGAAGCTACGTTGATCCTCACACCTACGAAGATCCAAATCAGGCTGTTCGAGAATTTGCTAGAGAGATTGACGCTGGATATATCACGATAGAGGCCATAATCGGTAAATTGAAATTGTTTTATTCGTTCTATTCATTCGTAATTTGATATACACATGTAAATATTAAACTATGATTCAATACTTTATAGGTGGTGGTGAATTCGGAGACGTTTGTCGTGGTAAATTGAAACTACCACCGGATGGTCGAACTGAAATCGACGTGGCCATAAAGACACTGAAACCTGGCTCTGCTGACAAAGCACGGAACGACTTTCTAACGGAAGCCTCGATAATGGGTCAATTTGAGCACCCCAATGTGATATTCCTTCAGGGTGTCGTGACAAAGAGCAATCCAGTGATGATCATCACCGAATTCATGGAGAACGGAAGTTTGGACACTTTTCTTCGAGCGAACGACGGTAAATTCCAAGTGCTTCAGCTGGTCGGTATGTTACGTGGTATAGCCAGTGGTATGCAGTATCTCGCTGAAATGAATTACGTTCATCGTGATCTCGCGGCAAGGAATGTCCTAGTGAATGCTGCTCTGGTTTGTAAGATAGCTGATTTTGGACTGAGCCGAGAGATTGAAAGCGCGACAGAGGGCGCATATACGACCAGGGTACGTCTAGATCGAATAAAGGAAAACTTTTTCTTACGAGTAGTATCGATAATTGATACTACTAAATATATGTATATATACATAATTATGTATGTCATCTTGTTGGTTAAAATTAGGGCGGTAAGATTCCGGTACGATGGACAGCACCAGAGGCAATAGCATTCCGTAAATTCACTAGCGCCTCCGACGTCTGGAGTATGGGCATCGTTTGTTGGGAAGTCATGTCCTACGGCGAGAGACCATATTGGAATTGGTCCAACCAAGATGTGATAAAGTCGATCGAAAAAGGATACAGACTTCCAGCACCGATGGACTGTCCCGAAGCAATCTATCAGTTAATGCTCGACTGTTGGCAGAAAGAACGAACTCATCGGCCTACCTTCGCCAATCTTACTCAGACATTGGATAAACTCATACGGAGTCCGGATACTTTGAGGAAAATCGCCCAGAACAGGTAAAAACCTATTTCAATCTATTTATATCGCGTTAATATAAATTGATAAAACGATTAACTAGCGTTCTGATTCACAACTGACAAATTATCGGACTTTCATTTATCGCCAGTAAAACAGTCGATCGCTCGCCGGAGAAAAACTACTATTTTATCTCAGGGACTCGATTTATACATGTTATGTAATACACGTACATATATTCGATATATGTATAGTGCGAAATAATAATCACATATAACGTACTACGGACAGTGTTAGCAAATATAATTTTTCGCCTTCATCATATGAACGAACGACTCGCCGGAAGTACGATGAATAAAATTGAATAACTTTGTGGACGTTAAGAGCCGTGAAAAAAGCCTTTTTTATACATATAGAAAAAGGGTGAAAGAGAGAGAGCGGGTTAAGAGGAAACCGTCATCTCTTTCTTTCTATCTCTATTTCCCTCTTTTTCTCTCTGTCCACAGTTTTGCAATTTTCTCTTCCTTCCGTCCAGTCATTCGTCTGTCATCGTTTAACATAAATCATGTCGCATGCCAAGCGAGTCACACTTCGTGTCCATAAATTAATTTCTCTCTCGTCAGCTAAAAATATTTTCCGTTGTATCTTTTTGGAACTTTTTCTTTTTTTTTTTTTTCTTCTTTTTTTCTTGCGAAAATATTTAAGAAGCTCATCACGCCGCTCTCTGTTCTATTTCTCTGTGCTCTCCACATACGCTGTTAGAATGGGCTTTGATATGGCGCTCATTTTATACACGATGTTAAAACGCTCATAATTAAGCACACACTCTCGTACACGAGTTAGAACGATGATATGCGTGTGTATGTGATGTGCTAACCGAACTGGCGTCGTGCGCATACGTATATCTCTGTCTATCTCATTTTCTGTGAACGAGGAATCGTCGTATAATATCTCGAATAACCTGATTGGCATTACTGGAAGCGGGTCGTACGTACTGGACTGTTTTTCTCACCTTTCATTTTGCACCTTCTCTTGTTTTCTATTCTTTCTTATTTTTTTTCTTTTTATATATATATATATATATATGTAATACTCTGATCACTTCTCTACAAGAGACGGCGGCTGCAACTTTCCACGATTTTTCTGGAAATCGATCTCTTCAAAATTAATTTTTCAACATTCGCGAATATATCGTATCCTTCTTTTCAAACCTTTCGCAGATTTTTTCAACGTCACGTAAAATTAATCGAAGTCGTTGCGCCGTCGCCGTCGTCGCTATCGTCGTCGTCGTCGTCGTCGCCGCCGTCGCTGTTGCCGTCGCCGTCGCCGACGACGTTATTGCCGTTGAAAAACTTCTTCCGCATTTTTCTTACGTTTTGACACACACAATTTTCGAACGTGACACCTTCGCGAGTTTTGTGCACGAAGTATCTTTTCACAACGCGTCTTCGAATAGCTTCAATTCTCTTTTCTTCGCTTGCTCCTCTCCAAACCTTCCAAAGAAAAACTTCGAGTTTCTCCACAGCGTTGTTACCTGCCAGCCGGGAGGAAAATTAATTTATGGACGAAAGTCTACGTCATTATTTTTACGGGATATATTTTTTTCTTTCGCGACTCAAGAAGAAAAAAAAGAAAAGAGAAAAAGGAAAAGAAAAAAACGGTAACGAGTTAAAAGAAAGCGGAAAAAAGAAGGAAAAAAGAAAAAGAAAAAATCAAAAAGCAAAAAACTAGCGCGCGTTATACTGCGGTGGCTTTTCAGAAAGCTTTTGTCGCTTTTGGCGCTTATCATTTCTGTAGATCCTCGACCGTTCCCAATTTTCTAAAACCCTTAAAACCCTCCTCGACCCAGCTTGCTATCTACTGCCTAACGCGTGAACGGGGATAGAGTAACAAACTTTTCCACGGTTCGCCAACCTGGATTCTTTCTATCCAGCAATGATATTAACTCATCAGAATATAAAACCTAATCTTTTATTTTCTTCGTGACGTTGTTCTCTTAAAATTGATTTTAAGATCATCTTAACTTCATACGTAATTAACTTGGAAATAAATCATATCAATTTTGAGGCATAACTATTATCAACGATATTTTGTCTCAAAATCATAAAAATAATCAAAAACGTAAATTACCTTTATCTCCGTCGACGCGGTTAAAAGTAGAAGCATCGTGGAACACGTTGAACGCAGGCCAAAATGGGAAATCCTTGATTCCTCTCGTACTAACTTTTTGTTTCTCTCTTTCTCTCTCTCTCTCTCTCTCTTTCTCTCTCTCTCTCTATCTCTCTCTGTTCCTCTCTCTCTCTCTCTCTTTCTCTCCCTCTTTTTTTCTCTCTTTCTCTTTCTATCTGCCTTCGTCAATCTCTGTCCGATTCCCAAGTATAAGTTCTCTTTCGTACCTATCTATCTCCGGCAGGCCAGCACCCTTTTTTTCTGGGCTAATTCTTTGTGGTTTTGGTTTTGTGGTGTCTTTGGTACCCGACTACGAACTGCTACGACAACTACTACCATCCACTACGTTCGCTACCTACTACGTTCGCAACGTGACAACAACAACAGCGTGAGGCCGCCCGCACACAATCCGTACTATGTCACAAGCCATACGGCTGCCGCCCAGGCCGCAGCAGCGGCGGCGGCGGCTGCTGCCACGGCGGCTGCCACGGCTGCCTCGGCGGCTGCTCCGGTACCAGGTGCACCCACAACGGGACCGTTCCCCGTAGACGTGGTCGGTCATCAGGCCCATCAGGCCCAGTCAACGATTGCCGTTCCAGTAATGCCACCAGGAGCCGCCCGTAGCCTACACTATCACACACACGCAGCAACACACGCACTGCCACATCAACCACCTCTAACATATCCCAATTGGGTTCCCTTCACTCACTTTGGTTGACTTCCATTTTCCCCCACCGATTTCTCATAATAATTTCCTATATTCTATTCCCGCTCACTAAAGGGATCTAATTGATATTATATATTATAGCCTACCTAAACTTGTATATATATATACATCCATACATACGTCTATATTACGATCGTCGTTTTCGATTAATAGTTGTCGATTTTATCCGAGATTATATAGTATATAAAACCATATATCTATATATATATATATAGATATAGATATAGATATATAAATCGAGAGCCGTAGATGACGAATTTAATATTATTAGTTATTATTATTAGTTATTATTATTAGTTATTATTATTATTATAATTATTATTATTATTATTATTATTATTATTATTATTATTATTATTATTATTATTATTATTATTATTATTATTATTATTATTATTGTTGTTATTATTATTATTATTATTATTATTATTATTATTATTATTATTATTATTATTATTATTATTATTATTATTATTATTATTGTTACTATGATTATTATTATTATTATTATTATTATTATTATTATTATTATTATTATTATTATTATTATTATTATTATTATTATTATTATTATCATTATTATTATTATTATTATTATTATTATTATTATTACTATAATTTCATATTTTATCGTATTGTTCGTTCAAGCATTAGATCTATTTAGCTTCTTTCGCTAATATATATCATCTCGTATCGATCAATACCATTGACATAATAGAGCGTATATAATAATAATAATCATTTCAGATTAGAACGATTTAAGGAGGATATGTTTTCATGATACTCTTTCGCGTTCCCGCACGTTTCTTCTGAGTGAACCATTCTATACGGGTTTCAGCCATTTGTTCCTTTCGCGAGACGAGCGTTTTTTATCGAGTAGACGCGATTCCGGACCTCGACTATTTCAACTATAAATTACAGGCACAGTTTTATTACTCATTATACACGGATATATATACGTAACACGTAATATATATATATATATGTATATATATATATACGTTCACGTATGTGTACTGTCAATATACGGCGATCTTTTTTCACTTCGAGCAACACATTGTATAGGACATTTGTAATCTTACCGATAAACATTTATAGCACATCACGTTAGGTAACAGTGGGTTCGTCGGCCATTGAATCATGCGAGATCGCGAAGAGTCCGAAAACAATAAATATATCATCTTGCAGTTTAAGAAAGGTAAATAGTATAAAATAAAGAATAAAAAAAGAGAAAAGAAAAGAAAAAAGAAAGAAAATAGAAAAGAAAGAAGATAAAAAAGCTTTTATATAAAAGAGGACGAATCGAACCAACGAATAGCTAAACGTAGAACGTAACATCGCGAGCTTAGATGAAAGAGACAAGACGACGCGTACGCGATTAACGATAGTCTTTCACGATCTTTTTCAAATTCTATATTTAGTGGTGAACGCATATTATATACGTAAATGTATTATTACAAACGCGAGTATTGAATACACGTATACATATGACGTTATATATATGTATATATATATATATTATTTATAAATATATATATATATATATATATATATATTTATGTATGCATACGTAATATCGTCGATCGATTTTAACGTAAAAACAAAAACGTAAAGACTTATTAGCAATATTATAATCATGCGAGCGAAACGGTTCGACCATTTTAGAATAGTATTTTTATACTTGAGATATTAAAAGGAAAAAGGGAGAAAAAACATGGGCAACCATCTTAGGAAAAATAACGTAAACGATAAGAAAGAATGACGGAAAAGATAGATAATCGATAATAATCGATAAGCGAATAAATCTTCGCCATAAATGTTTTGCCATTTGGCAAATTTATTTTTTTTCCTCCATTCCTCATTTTCTGTTAATCACTGTTTATCATCCCCCTTCAATTTTGCACACATTTTCGTACGAGCGTACTTCTCGAAAGTTCAACGTAATATGTGATATCGACGACGTAGAGTAGTAAAGAATCAAGTTTACGAATAATGATAAAACGGACAATCAATTTTTCGATGTCGGCTCGACAAAAACGAAAAAAGAAAAGAAAAGAAAAGAAAAGGAAAGAAAAAAAGAAACAAAGAAATAATATTAACGCGTTTCAATGGCAGAACGATCTATCCTGGACATTATACGCGATTTTTTTCGTACGATCGTAACATTGATCGCGTTTATATTGTGTTTATTTCCTGAATTGATCCCTCGTTCACGCAACCACACTGTCCTATATATTATGCACCTATACAGAAACACACAACCAAACACAAATAATACACAAACAAGATCACTCTCAAATAAAAGACGTGGAAAGAGGAAACGAACGAATGAAAGTGCGACTTACGAATTGAGAGCTATCATTGGCGGTCTATAAGAAATAAAAAAAAATAAAAAAAAACATATACACACACATACACTTACGTACACATAGCAAATAAAAAGAAAAAGAAAACAAGAACAGAAAAAAAAATCCACAAGTATCGCGAGAAAGAAAAAAAAAACACGAATACACTGCAAATAGTAACACACACGAGTGTGACCTCTATTGCACTAACAAATGCTAACAATTGTCAGAATCAGGGAACGGGGTGCTCCGCCCCCACCCCCACCCGCCACATCGGCATCTTCCAACGTGCATTTGAGAAAAAGGTAAAAAAAAATATCAAGAACGGTCTCTCCTATAGCCGAAAACCATAAGAAAGATAAAAAAATCGTATGAAGCGGGAAGCAACGAAGTCTCGTAAAGAGTTCTTTTTTTGATTACAGTAAAAAGACTGACTCTTTTTATGTGCTAAAGTTAAAAAGAGAGAGAGAGAGAGAGAGAGAGAGAGAGAGAGAAAAGAAGACTAAAATAGAAAAAAGAAGAACGAGAAGATGCTTCCTTGCTTTCTACGCTTTGTCGAAATCGTAACAGATATTTCTATCACGTAGACGAGACAGCATTTGCTATGCTTGTACCCTTTTAGTTCGTATCGCACTGCTTGCTTCATACGCACTATTACCCCCGATTCACACGTATACATCCATTTCAAGCTCGACTATTTAAATCGCTCAGTTTACCATATTTCTCGTATCATCATTATTATTATAATTATTACTAGTTATAATATTGTTACTTATTATTAATTATGATTATCATTACTACTATAACTACCCAGTACTAATACTACTATTATTACTACTACTACGACTATTACTATTGCTACTACTACTATTAGCGTCATTATTGTTACTATTACTATTATTATCACTACTACTATTATTACTTACATTCTTCTTCTTCTTCTTCTTTTTTTTTTATTATTAATATTACTGTGTTGTTATTATCATTATTAATATTATTAATATTATTAATATTATTATTATTTATTTTCCTCATTCAAATTATTATTATTATTACTAGTACTATTATAATTATTATTATTTTTATTTTTTTATTATTATTAAAATATTGATATATCTAATATTTAAACACAAAGAGGCTCCGACTTAACTGATAATGTATAGCTTCACTTTTTTCTTACATTCAAACGTGTAAATATCTTGTTACAAAAGTAATATAGTTTACAATGCTGTAATTAATGCTTTTTTGTATTACTGTATAATTTGATAACACGCGTTTGAGCCTTTTTGTCGAAAGATGTACATATAAAAAAACATATGGATTTCCCATTTAGAAATTAAGATCCATTTTATATACATATATCTATCTATTCTATTATACCCTATGTCACGTGTCTATCTAAGCCCACCCCACCTCACCCCTTATTCATTTTAAGAACCTAATAAGAGAATAAATAAATCGAACGACTTGAATTTATCTTAGACATTGTAGCAAGAAATATCCTAAGAACCTTGCAATTTACCCGTTAATGTTTTTTAACGACGACAGAATGTATTTTGCCTTTCGCAAGCGCGATCACGAAACTTATCGTTTCGCGAAAGCGTAAGCACGAGCGAAAACATTCCGTATAATTCGTGTAACTTTTGAACTTAGCCGTGTATGTATGTGTGCCTTTCATTGATCGAACACTTTGTACATACACATACGTATTACTATTCCTTGTACATAAATCAGAAAGTAAATTTCTCATTTCTATCCGATCTCTCAGCCAGATCCCAGTACGGTTTCGTAAGTTTTCAGATTTTGTAATAGGTAATGATAAATTATCTTGCGATAAAACAATCGCGATACTCTATGGTAGAGTCACTCAATATGAAATATCCTGGGATCTGGCTTTGTTTGAAAACCTAATGTCAAGTATAGCAAATTTTACAAAAAAATAAAAAAGAAAGAAAAAACATGAATCAAAGAGAGTACTCTAGCTGCTATCTGTACAATCCCAACCTTAAAAGAAATATATATATATATACATATATCCATATGATACCTTTTACCTCTCTCAACGTGTACGCATTTCTTGCTGAAGTACAACGTATCTCTCTTGACATAAATATCCATAAAAAAGAAAAATATTAAAAGAAAGTTCGAACGATCTATCAAAATATTTGTATCAGCGAGAAATACGTACGCGTTGAAAAAAAAAAAGAAAACCAAACAGAAAAAAGATCGGAAGGAAATCGTAAGTGAGAACGAAGTAAAGTCGATAAAAACAAAAGAAAAAAAATAATGAAACACAATATATCTGACGCAGTGTTCTTGACAGGGGCACCAATCCACTGGCGCCGGACGCGGTGGACTTGACGCAGTTGACCTCGGTCAGCGAGTGGTTGGCCTCGATCAAAATGTCTCGATATGCTGAAAGTTTCGAGAGGGCAGGAGTGACCACGTTGGAGGCAGCAGCTCGCGTTACCGTTCAAGAACTCACCGCACTTGGTATAACCCTGGTCGGTCATCAAAAGAAGATCATGAACAGTGTGACGGCGTTAAGAGCGCAAATGTCCGCCACGTCGCAGAGCTTTCTCGTTTAGGAAAGGAAAAAATGGAGGGAAAGAAAGAAGGGTAAAAGAAAGAAATCAAACTTTTCGGTAGAGAAACGAGAGTGTCTCGATCGTCCTCCTGCATGAAAGCAGGAATTTTCAGCTTTCTATAAACGACAGGTCTGGATCATGGACATCCTCTCAAAGAGGATAGCAAACTTTTCCTCTTCGTCTCGCGAGCGTTCGTGAAAACGAAGTCAAAGTCGAGTGATAACGAGAGACAACTTCCTCTTTCTCTCGACGGAGACCTGACATTTTAATTCTCGATATTAGAATTAGGAAGACATTCCAGCGAGTAGTCCCGCTTGAAAAAAAAATATAAGAAAGAAAGAAAATTGGCCTCTCCGCAAATATCTTACCAACCATTTATATTCCAAGGCGATCGATGTATCGATCGGATCTTTTCTCTTCGAACAAATATATACGTACATATATTATATATATTATATATACGTACATATATTATATATATTATATATATTATATATACGTACATATTATATATATTATATATACGTACATATTATATATATTATATATATACGTACATATTATATATATTATATATATACGTACATATATGTATATTATATATATACATACATACATATATATATATATATATATATATATATATATATATATACTGTAGGCGTCGATTAAGATTTGTCCTTGACATAATACGACGAGGATTTAAGCGAAAACTATAATGAAGGACGATTGTATTGCTCGCAAGGAAAAGGAAAGAGAGAGAGAGAACGAATTCATTCGAATTCCTTTCGGAAAATACGCGAAGGAAAAAAAAGTTGAGCGCATCCTTTCGCTTTATTCCTCGTTCTTGCGATGAATCGTCACGAGATCATCAGACTGATATAAACGCGACAGGAACTAGCCGCAATAGCGTGCATGCAATCCACTGCCTTAAAAAGCCGTTTTGCGTCGTTGACTCCCTCGCATAAAAAGAATAAAAAGAGAAAAATTGAGAAAGCGAAAAAGAGAAAGAGAAAGAGATAAAGAGAAAGAAAGAGAGAGAACGTACGCGCGTGAAAGCACATCCGCCATAATAATAATTCTTAAAAATTCTTCGAAGGATCTGTCATTTAATTTCCCGCCACAATATTGCGACGCCCTTCTTTCGACCATCATATTTTCTTTCCTTTCCATTTTTCATTTTTTTTTCTTCTCATTTTATTATTTTTGTTTTTTTCGTTTTAATTTCAATAATTTTAACGTGCGTGATCCTGGATCCTTTATAATACGAGCTATGAAAATGTACGGCCTAATGAGTTTACATACAACGGATAAAAGAGTACCACTTTGATGGTAAATCAATAAAAGTACCACCATTTGATGATAAATGAATGAAAAAAAGAAGAATACAAAGGATCGACAGTCGTAAGAAAACACTGCCTTTCTTTTTTTTTTTACTTTTGTATATGTATATATATATAAATATATATATTTGTATTTTGGTATATACGCATGTACTTTTTATATACGTATTACGGACAAACGGTCTAACTAATTAATTAGAACAAATGGTTATAAGGTACTTTGATCATTCACGTTTGTTTCTTCACTGATTTCGCTGCTGCTGCCTCTTCTTTTTCTTTCCTTATTCTCTTTCCTTATTCCATTAATGAGAACATATAACAATGAGGAAGAGAAACGATCATAGGAGTTTATATTCGAAGTATTATTTTCTTGTAACGTAAGAACGATTATGTTGTTTTTTTAGCGATAAAGAAAGGTGAAGGAAGAAAAAAAAAATTAGAAAAGTTTTAGTGAGGAATGGCTTATAAATTGCTAATCATGACGACGTTTGCTCGACTTGCTTAAAAAAAAAGAAAAGAAAGAAAAAAGAAAGAAAAAAAGAAATGATGGTCATCGTGTTGTTGCTTTTACGAAGCGATCGCGTGCGAGTATGTTTGTTTAAATGTTTGTGTGTGTGTGTGTGTATGTATGACGCGAGCGAGAGCATTTTCAACGTGCAAACAAAACAGCTAATGACGATGACGACGAGATAGAAACGGAAAAAGTGAAATGAATTTCGAAATTATTGTAAATTTTTGCGTATGAAAGAAGGAAAGAGAGGGGGAAAGAGTGAGATGGAGAGATAAAGAAAGAAAAAGTGAAAGGAAGATGATAAAAGTTTCTTGCCTTTGCGTTACCTATATGAGTATATTGTATATGCCTAATTAATCGGTCTATAAAGTAGGTGATACCTATCGAGAGTATCAAAAATGCGAAAGAAATATAACGAAAAGAAAAGAGATAGTAATATATGTGCCAAGGTGAGCGCGCAAGAACCTTCACCCGCGAATGATATGACCTTATAGCGTGAGAATATAGCATATGATATGACCTAGGAACGTGTGCGTGTGCGTGTACGTGTGCGTGTGCGTGTGCGTGTGCGTGTGCGTGTGCGTGTGCGTGTGCGTGTGCGTGTGTGTGGACATAATAAAAAAGAAAAGAAAGAAAAAAGCGAAAAGAGAAAACAAGATTGAGGAAATATAATAGAGAGAGAGAGAGAGAAAGAGAATAAGGAACCATGGGGACGACTCTATCGCGGTACGAATGATGATGCTAAAAAAAACGAAGTTGTGGCGTCATCGAAAAGAACCCGATCATTAGATCTTTTTATGCTAACGTGTAAAGAGAAAATAGATTAGAAATACGGACTCGTCCATCTTTATACATACATGCAAACGACCGTAAGACATGTGCAGAAAAAAGAAAAGGGGGAAAGAAGTTATTGTCAATTTGCGATTCCGAAGATAATAAACAGTCTGCCCCTCGGTGTAACGTTAACATATCAACGAATATCTAAAGAATAATAAGAAAGAGAAAAAAAAAAGAATGAAAAATACTAACAAACAAACAAACGAAACAAAAAGAGGATTTAAAATCCACGATATCGTCCGTGAGAAATATCGTCGGAGGATGGATATACTGGTCAACGAGAAACAACGCGGAACGTATTACCGAAATTATTTTACGGTGAAAACGTTCGACGATCTATCACTTTATCAATCTTCAGTAGAGGGTATCAAAAAAAAAAAGAAAAAAGAAAAACGAAGAAAATGCGAAAGCCTAAAATTTTCTCGTACCGCTTCTTTTAATTTCCGTCGTTCCTTTGACTTATTACTTTCGTTTTTGTTTTGTATTCGTTTGATTTTTTTCGTCATCTATTTTCTTCAATCATATTTCTTCTTCGTATAAAATGACTCTTCGCGATATGGAACGCGCGAAGGTACGCATCCAGCCTAACTTTCGTCGCGGAACAACGACCATTCCAAATCCACTTATATATACACCTGACAAGTTAATACTAAAGAAGAAGCGAAACATTAAAAAAAAAAACAAAAACAACAACAAAAGAAAAAGAATATTGAGAGTGATAAAAGACAGAGATAAGGATAAGGATAAAGATAAAGATAAAGATAAGAGATAAAGTTCGTTCTCATGCGAAGGATGGTCTGTATCTTGTTACACCCACATTCGCTCGACTCTAAAAAGACTGCTACCCCTTCATTAACCTCCCCCGGCGCGCGACAACCGCGATATCCGGCTAATTGTCCTTCTAATCGGCGATCTTATCATTGTCGCCGAAAAAGAATAAAAAAATAAATAAAGAGAGAGAGAGAGAGAGAGAGAGAGAGAGAGAGAGAGAAAAGAGATAGAAGACCAATAATCGCCAATGAGAGAAAGAATAGTGAAAAAAAAACGAGAAAAAGAAGGAAAATAGAAATCCGCGTGCGTCGCACGACTTCCATGAGACAAAGCCGTGCCACGGGACATTCTTTTTTACTCTTTATTTAATGAATTCTAACTAGTAAGGTAGTGTTGTCGGCGTCGAAGCAACGTTGGGTTATGTCTTGAAATCGATGTATACAATAAAAGGAGTTTTAAAATGATGGATCGACGAAAAATAGCGTCTCACGCACGGTCGTCCTCTTCGGTTTTTCTTGCATCATCTTTCTTATTCGAGGATAGCCCAGCGATGCTTCCGTTTAATGGAATAAGTGATTTTAATCGAGATCGTTCGCTTCACGTTAGGTAAATGAAATGAGAAAAGGGAGAAACGAGTATCACGAAGGTTGAACTCCCCTTGAGATTTATTTCTGTTATTCGTCCCGCAACAGATCTGATATCTGAAGCACGTCTTTAAAAACATCGTGACTTAGATAATCGAGAAACATCACGGGTCACAAATGCCCGAGATAGCTCTATTTGTTTTTTTTTCTTTTTTTTTTTTTATGTATTTTGTATTTTATTTTTGTCTTCTTCTTAAGGGGGGAGGAGGAACAAGAAGTTACTCAAAATGGCGACGATTACGAAGCAATAAATGAATACACGCAAATGCAGATTTTTATATAAAGAATGTTAACAAATTTCAAAAGATATTAATTATCAATAGCGCTATCTTCCTAAATGTTCGTATTAAAAGTTAGCAAAAAGTAAGATAAAAAGTAAGAGGCGGTGAAAATGAGGAGTACCGCGAAACGACGTTCCAATTAGGCCAAGGGCGACGCGAAGGGCCTTTAATTAATTTGTTCTTATCCTCGCCCTTGGCCGGAACGACGTCAACCGGTAAGTTTTAAGAATTTTGAGCTGTAACTATTTGTGTCTAGCGGCGAATGAATGAGTGCGACCTGAAGTTTTGAGAATGTCGATAGTTTCAGTGAATTATTAGATTTCATAGATCTCTATCAATATTATACGATTCGTAGATGCGAGACGAGAGAGAGGATATTAGTTAGAGCAGGAAAATCTCTTACATATAACTTTAACCGATTTTCCTTTCATCACCCTTCGATACCCCTGTTATCGTAAAAGAAAATGGGTAGTTTCCTTTCGTAGATCCGACTCGTTTTTTCTCTCCCAATATCATGAGCTACACTTTCAAAGCTTTTGGATCGTACTTCATGTTACATATTTTGGTTATTCTCGTATACGTGTAAAGCTTTCTAAGAACAAGTCTGGAATTATAGAAATCGATAAAGAAAAAAAAAAGTGAGTGATAGGGGAAAAAAATATTGCTTGGTAAAAATACTTTAATTTCTTTGTAAATTCTTCGGTTTCCTTGATGTTTTTTTTTCCAATTTCTTTTTTATCTAATATTTTTTTTATTAACCGTTTTTGATTATCCGTACCGAAGGAACGGACAAAATAACAGGCGAAAAAATCATTGAACTCTCCCCACACCTTTTATTACTTAATTTTTTATCGATTAATGCATCTGTATAACTATTTATTAAAAAAAAAAAAAAAAAAACTTATTTATTGTTTAGAGATCTGACTAAATTAAAAAAAAGTTCTAATTATCATAGGTATTATCTATTATTGCTAGTACGAAAGTATGAAAGGAGTAAAATTATCTGTTTATGTTAGAGTTTTCGAAAACTCTGCCGTGTAAAGTAACGAATTACAATACGACGATCGACGATCGTTGAGTCTATAAGCAGCTATATTATTAATTAATTAAGCGTTATTTAGGCGACTTATGTGCGCGTTGTTTAATTTTTTACTTTTTACAACTCTCTTTTTACAGCGAACTTTGTCAAAGTACCTGCTTCGAAAACGAAAAAAACAAAAAAGTAATAAAATCCGTGAAAACAAAGCACACAGGTACCGTCCCATATATTATATATAGCTTATCTACACATACACAGACGCAATAATTTATGTATACTCGACAAGCTGAGTTTTTTATAAAATTGGTTAAGCAAATCGCCTGCGTGTGTCTTCGATTCATTGTATAAAACAAAACGACTAAACGCAAAGAGAAGCAAGCAGAGAGTTACTGCCAACAAATTTTGGGATGTGTCAAAAACATTTTTCCTATGGTGTTGTCAAGACGATGTTGAATGTACATAAGATATAATAAATAATATACCTTATACAATGTAATTCTAGTGTATAATTTTGTACATAAATTAAATCTTAAGATTTCAATCTTATGGCCTCGGCAATATATCGTGTAAATCTATGTGATATTCAAGGCTAAGTATTTTAACGTTGAAATTAACAGTTTAATAGATACGGCAATGATAGATAAAATCTAAGCTACAGATATTTAGCTATTTCTATTTTGTGCCGTTCGCTCCCATTTTTTTTTTTGGTGCTGCGCTCTCATTGGCTCTTATTAACTTCCATTGGCTACAAGAAAAAAAACTAAACTATATCCCTATAAAAGTTTTCGAAATTTATCGGTCCAATCGCATTGGCCATACAACACGACCTCTGCTGGTAAATTCTTCATATACATTCGCTTCCTTTTCCGTTTGGCTTTGCAGAAAGGTTTGTGTCACTTTTATATGATATCGAGAAATCCAAATATTCTTTGTTAATCGGAAAATTAATAAACATATCATGGATTTCTCAAAAATATACATATTTTTTCGATGTTTTTCAGATTATTATAGATATATTTTTTCTCACGTATGCTTTTATATTACAGAACCAAAATGGTACAACGACTAACCTATCGGCGGCGTTTGTCGTACAATACAAAAAGTAACAGAAGACGTGTGTAAGTAATAAATATTGTACTGTTTACTTAACGGTAAATATGACAAATTAACTTTCCTTGATTCATATTTTTTTTCTACGATTTAGCAAATTATTTTGTTTGTGTTGTGTACAATCAATATACAGTAGAGGTTATGTTTTGATAGTACTTTTCCAATATTTTTCCACGTGTATTCTAGTATTTGAAATAAATCAGTTTAATTCTATTAATACGAAAATATTAATAACTACTAATAACTTATTTAATTATTTTTTGTCATTATATGCGCGTTGTATAGACGAAAAAATGCAAATGTTAAAAGTTTTTCTGTTAAGATTGTTTTAACAAAAGATATATAATTCGGTTTTCTGCTATTTATTTTATTTATTAATTATTATAATATTAATTATTGTAGTAATTTCTTAAAATGTAAAAATAGTTTTAAGATTTTATAATATTTGAATATAGTCAATGTTTGTACATATGCCATCACACTTGCTATTTATCATATATGTATCCTTTAAAGCATTTAGAAGTAGATTTAACTCATTCATTTCTTTATTTCACTGTCTGAAAAATACTAACCGATATATTTTTTATAGCGTTCGTACTCCTGGTGGTAAATTAGTATATCAATATTTGAAGAAACCTAAGAAAACTCCAAGATGTGGTCATTGCAAAGATAAGCTCAGAGGTATTCAGCCTGCAAGGCCAATGGAACGTTCACGTATGTGTAAGAGAAAGAAAACAGTCAAACGTGTATACGGTGGTGTCCTTTGTCACAAATGCGTTAAAGAAAGGTACATTTAAATATATTTTAACAATCAGTATTTTAAATGTTCTCTAAAATATATGAAAAACATTTTACCATGCATTTTACAATGCGATATTATGTTGAGTTTTAATATTATGAAAAATAATGACTACATTTTATTGCCAATTATATTTGAATAATAACATTATTTGAGCTTTGTAGGATTGTCCGCGCTTTTTTGATTGAAGAGCAGAAGATCGTAGTTAAAGTTATGAAAGCACAGCAAGCTACTGAGAAGACAAAGAAAACAGACAAATAATAATGATTTTTATTAATTAAATAAAATAAATATAAAATTACCAAAACATCGACTATAAATCATTATTATCACACTTTAGTGTACCTATAAATACGATTTATTATAAAGTCTGCTTAATATAATAATAGTAGAATAGAGACACAGATGTAAACAACAAAACAATAGTCCTATCTTAACATAATAATTCATTCCAATGTTATAATTTAACAAGGTAACAACGAGAATGAAATGAATCATATTTAAATTTGCATCTTGCATTATAATGTGTAAGTAAAATATCGTCCATAAATTAAATGCCAAAAGTACATTGTTATAAACATTTAATTTCCAAATATTAATTCATATAGCCAACATTTACTATCACTAAAAACTACTATGACATGTTACTAACCTACATTAAATACTGAAAGTGCTCTCCTTCATTTTCAAAGCAAAAATAACATCTATTAAATTTATATTATCTATTATCGGCATGGCTTAAAGTTTAAAAATTAAACTTATTTACAATAATACTTTTTTGTTAACTAATGAGCCACCTCATATATTGTTTAATGAACATCTTAATAATAATTACTCATAATTATTACTTAATAATAATGAACTCAAATAATATTTACATTTGTTTTTTTTTGTTTTTTTTTTTTGTTTTTTTTTGTTTGACAAAATATTTCATATTATCTATATTAATCGCAATAAGATCATGTACAAATTAGAATAAAATTAAAGTTTAAAACATTGAACAAATACGCCACCTAGCAGCAAAATGCTTGAACTAACATAGAAAATGCGCCTCCAATACAATGTATTGTTTTCAAACGTTCGTCCAAAACACCTCTACATATGTAAATGATATATATATATATATATATATATATATATATATATATATATATACATAGCTAATAATAATATATAATTATCTACGTATCAACAAAAGATTTAACTTTTATCAAGATGTTTATTTACAATGAATCACTTTATTTCTCTACATACGAACGAAAAATTGTGAAAATGCATATGTCTCTCTATTTTTGTAAAACGATCGTTTAGATTTTGAAATTTTCAAATCAATGGACAAAATATGCGAGTTCATTATCTTTCGATCAATATCTATCAAAATCACATATTGTGATTTTCTTGCAGTTCACCATAGATACAGTAGCACAACGAGCTATCGAAGAAGGATAAAAGGGACAGGTATTGTATTCCGATTATGGTCAACGTGCGTGCAAAACCCGTCCCAAAGGAGTATGGAGACTTGCTAACCTCGGTACTTTTAACAAGAGCCATATTTGTTGAGCGAAACTTTGTATGTACATATATGTACTAGTTATGCCACGGTATAGTTTCCACAATCAAGTATAAATGCCAACGACGTGAGAGAGCACGCCAAGTAAAAGTTTTGTATCAATTGAATAAAATGCGGGAATTGCTAACAAATATTATAAACTTATTGAAAGGTATATCGAACTTCATACATATTTGCATATATAAATATTTTATATCCATGTTGTACGCATAGTTTAGACTATAAACAATATATAACTAATTGAATTTCGAATTTCGATTTCTTTACTTGTATATACGTACTCCATGTGTTTACTTCTTAAGCACAGTGATTTGAAATATTTTTTCGTTTTTTTTTTTTTATTTGTAAAAAAAATCTAAACTCCTTCATATATATACTTTTTATGAAGGATCGATTTCGTTGAACCACATCTAGGGGTGATTTTTATCATACCATGAATCCACACAAGAATTCATGAATTCATCGGTGACGTGTAATTTTTATAAGTACACCTTATACGTAAAGCTTGTTTAGCATTAAGAACGTAATTCGTTGGTTTTTGAAATAGCATCGAGTTCACGTAAAAGCTTACAACTTTTTATTTTTCGCTGGTAACTTATAAAATGGAATGGCTCCCAGGAGTATATCGGTTAATCTTTTAACGATATGATTGACTCCGTGAGACTCGATGAGAATATATTGACCACCGTACTTGGCCCTATTTGTCGATCGACCCCGAGTTTAGGGCCTGAATTTCGTACGTTCGGAATGTTCTTCGAATACTTTATCGCGACATATTATCTTCGATATTAATTTATATAATATTATTTATGTATATATATATATATTATCTTTAATACTAACACTTTACCTTTATTACAATTTATTATTAATATCGTCGATATCATTATTGAATTAGATATACGTTTAATTAAATTTAACAGTAAAGATGAATTGCAGTTATTGTTTAATTAAGAACAAATATTCCAATAAAAATATAAAATATTAAGATAATATTAAGAAAATATTAAGATAATATTAAGATAATATTAAGATAATATTAAGATAGTATTAAGAAAAATTTGATATTCTTTACGTTGATATCGATGTTAAAATAACTAGATTGTTTTACAATAGTTCTTCGAGGCAATGTATTAAATCGATTCGATCACGAGTGGTGTCAAGTCATTTAATTAAGTTAATAAAGCTACACGATCGCCATTGGCAATCCACGTTTTTTCATGTTGTAGCTACTTAGTTACATACATGTGATACACCCATTGCACGTCAGAGAAGAAGGAAGAAGTTACTCGTTATTTTGAACGCGAAACAAATGTCCTTGATTGCAAGACAATCTTCCTGCTTTAACAAATATAAAATCTTTGCGACGAGTATCATACTAGTAGTCAGAACATTCTTCAGTTTAAGTCGAACTTCAATACTTACTCATTTTGAGGACTCCTAGCATCACTCTTTTAGAATTATATAGCCATTCGATATTTATGACCACGAGAATAGCTATTAAAAAGACTTCTCGAGAAACGAGTATTCTCGATTACGCAATTTATCTGGTCTTTGCAAATATTTATACGACTATCGAATAGAAAGATACGAACACTCAGTTTCTCTCATGTATGTCCTTGTTTATCTTTTTATTTAGTAATTAATTTTATATACATAAGATTATACTTCGTTGTTACATCGACATAAGTATAATTTAAGAATTTATAATAAGTTTAATGTTTTCTTCAAATTTTTTTTATAACATAAAAGGAACTTCTTCTTTTGGGTGTTGCATAAAGAAAAAGAAGTCGAGTCACTTCGAGAGTCACGTTTAATCGTAAAAAGGATCAATCGAAGAGAATCGTAAAAAGTCACCGTTTCCCAGGAAGACATGCTCTCTCGAATCTTGGGTTCCGTTTCAAGGGAGAGCTCCTCCTTGAGAAGCGATACGAGTGTAAGAATGCGGTGGTCGATCGAATAAAAAGCGGCGCAACGAAAACTTGGCACGAGAGAAGAGATTTTAAAGGATACTGTATACCTTTTCAGATGACGCGAAGCGACTAAACAGAAACAGAAGAAAAACCGATAGAGACAAAATAGGAAAGTTGTTTACCGCACGATGCAATTAATGTTTTTTAATTTGCAAAAGGACAGATTTAAGAAATAATTTAATTCTCCTGTAAAAAAAAATAAAAGAAATAAAAGAAATGAATATAATTTCATTTAACGCACTTGCAAAAATAAAATTACATTGATATGATGAATTTACAGTGCAATTAATATTTTTATTTGCAAAAGGATAAATTTAAGAAATAATGTAGTTTTCTTGTAAATAAAGAAAGTAACGAAAATATAAAAAATGAAGATAACTTTATTTAATATACTTATAAAGACAAAATTACATCGATATGACCAATTGAAGTGACAAAAAAAAACAATAATGACAACAATAACAACATCAAACAAACAAAAGTAAAATGAAAGTACTCGTTGCAAAGAATTTTGCGTTTGACTCGACCTATCGGAAATAATAATCAATGTGGTTAGCCACAGCAGCTGCGAGAAGCTATCCCAGAGTTGAGTACTCGCGGCTTTCGTACGCTTGAGTCGGCGTTTCGTCTCGGTTCAATTGCCTCGAAATTATTGCAACCACCAGCAAGCCATCGGAATTCGCAATTCCGTCGATCTCAGTGCCGAGTCCGTTCGATTTCAGAACCCCTACGTTAGCTTAAGGATCGAAAAACTAATAGAATCAAGTGACAAACAAAATGGCTGTGTTAGCTTGCGTCAACTTTAATCGCGTTTAAATAGCAGTAGCAGTTATTTTACGGTTTCGCGTTTAATTGACGGTTATAAAATACGAAGCGGCCACACGAAGGCAAAGAGAGTAAAAGTCGGATCAAATATAATCTGTCGTGCGCACGGCCATATTAGACGTATAGGATAGGCTCGATGTGCCGCATGATTCCTATAATTTTCAGAGCTCGTGTTTGACAAAATAACAAGTGGGTGGGTGTCGGTTTTCACACCCGCAGCCTGGCGGGGCCTCTTCGGGGAATGTAAAAAAGGGCAGAACACGAAACCGGTCCCGATGGATCTTTGTTGTGCTGAGTCTCGCGTTTACCCTCTCACTCTCTTCCTTCCTTTTATTTTTTTTCTTTTTCTTTTCCTTTTTCTTTTTTCTTTCTTCTTCTCCTTCTTCTTTCTCTGTTGCTCTCACGTACCACGGAATAAGAACCGACGCCTGGTCCAGGACCGTCTACTAGCCTCCCGCCACTCGATACGCGTTTGGACCTCTCTGAGAACATCGACTTCGATCTTGTCACTTTTCAACTCTCTTTCGGCCTTTGTTATAATACATCTTTTCAAAGATCCTAATCCCTCATTGCTCGATGAGAATTTATTTTGTAGATTCGTCCACTGCGTCCTTTTCGATAATAATGTAATTGATAAAATAAATGAATTTTCTTTTCACGTTTATGTTTCAGAATTGTCAAAGAGTTTCTTTACATTTATTCATTATTATTATTATATATGCGTTAATAATATACATACTCAAAATAAAATTTAATTCGCATATAAAAATTAATAATTTATTTCGATTTATAAAGGCATTCCTTTTATTCAACACATCATTCGTGATTATTTATAGTATCGCGTGTATCACTCTTATCCATTGACAAGATATCGACAAGGACATCAGTTACCATTGAGACTACCATTGAGAGAAAACTCGTAAACAGACAAATAAATTATGGGTCTAAAATATAGAAATGACAAAATATGGAGAATCGCCAAATCATACTCGATTCCTCGTTCATTATAACTCAGGTCATGATTGCGTCACGACTCGTTGGCCAATTATGATTGGATGCAAATTAGGTGATCGCGCTGGAGGATATATTTGCCTGTAACGTTCATTCTCTCTTTCTATCTTTCAGCGGTCACCTCGTGTGAACGAACGAACGAACGAACGAACGAACGAATATAAATACGTAAGTTAAATTTAATCATTATAAATGTGTGCGGTAGCGTGATTTTCGTGAAGGGAAGGATATCTTGTGTTCGTCGAGTTAAACTTCGATATATTCTAATTTGTCGGTAGGCGGGTACGATTAGGTGATTCTCGTCTCTTTTCGTCGTCATCATGTATCTCTGTCTCTGTCTTTCTCTCTCTCTCTTTTTCATTGAATTCATTCGAGCAGACAATATGTACACGTGTATATACGAATATATATATATATATATATATATATATATATATATATATATATATATAAACACATATATACATATATATATATACATATATATATACAGAAATGATAGTCTCAACGCGTCGACCTATCTTGCATCTCGTCGGTTAATAATTTTCCAGTTGAGAACTCTCTATAAGGATTTCGACGAATCGTTTGCACGAAGATCTCTTTATATCTTTATAAACGTTATCGATCGTTTACACCCAACACTTGTTTTTAATCGTCTTTCGCTTTAATCGAAGAAGAAGAAGAAAAAAAGAGAAGAAGATTGGATGGACTAAATCGAACATTTCCTCTTTCCAATTCTTCTTCTTCTTCTTTCCTTTCCTTACCTTTTCGTTTCTCGCTCTGTTTCCTAACCTCTTACTATCTTTTTCCTTTCTTACTCATTCTCTCTCTTTCTCTTTCTCTCTCTCTCTCTCTCTCTCTCTCTTTTTCTCTTTACATTAGTCGTATCACGTCGGCACGGTCGCCTTTGATCGAGCACCGGTGGCCCCAATTCACACCTGACTTTTAGCGATAAAAGCCACCTCTAAAGATATCCTTATACACAGCTGGTTGTACGCAGCACCGTTCGCATACACAACCAAAAAGGAAGAAACTTTTTATCGTGACCAGGTAGTCGACCCTCTTTTTAACTCCAACTTAATCGAGCGAATTCATTTGCTACTTCTCTTTTTCTACTTCTCTTTTTTCTTTTTCTCTTTCTTTTTCTCCTTCTCTCTCTCTCTCTCTCTCTTTTTCTTTCTTTCTTTTTCTCTCTCTTTTTTCTATTTTTCGCGATAATAACATTACGAGAGAAAATGAATAACAAAGTAGAAAGGAGTCGACCTGTATACTTCCATGGAACAGGACCAAGTCCTCGTTCGATCGAATTATTGTAGCGCCAAAAAGCTTTGTATTCGTGAATATAAAATCGAAAGACGTTCGGACATTTTCTGTCCCTCACAATATTTATTCCTCTTATTTTCTCTCTGTCCCTCTCTCTCTCTCTCTCTCTCTCTCTCTCTCTCTCTCTCTCTCTCTATCTATTTATCTATCTATCTATCTATCTATCTACCTATCTATCTATCTATGTATTTATCTCTCTTTCTTTCCCTATGAACGATTATTCAGTCGGTTAACCGCTTCCTGTCGTTAATATAAGAGATGCCACATTGGTATAGTCTCCAAGAAGAGACATACAAGCCAACCCCAGCTTCCCTATACTAAATAGACACAATTACGATCGATTATCCAATATCGTCCTATCGTTTAATCTCGACCGAGAATGCTCCTTGTTAAGAGTTACGTGCCACTTTATTTCAATACGATATATATATATATATATATAAATATATCTTTCTCTATTGACAAAAAAATTCTTCTCCTTTTCTATTACCAACATTTCAAATGAAGTTAACTTTCTTAAACATGTTACTTTACTCGCTTATGTATATATATATATATATATATAATTCTATTTTAATTATCAAGAAGTTGTTCTTTTTCTTTTCTTTTTTAAGTAAAGAAAAATTCATCGAAAAAAAATTGATAAATTTTAATCACAATATATAGACCAGGAAATAAAGTACGCTCCTGAAACTCGATTCTCGAGGTGGTATAGAATGCCGAGACTGATGTGGTTACCAGAGAGGGCCGAGAACTGACCCAAAGGCCGGAAGGCTACGCCGCGTTAAGGCCCAGACATGGATTTTGCTCTTTTGTGGCTCCGTCCGACCATTTCTCTTCTCTTTCTCTCTCTCTCTCTTTCTTTCCCTCCCATACATACACTCATTCTATCTCGAAGGAAATATATATTTCCACCTTCGTCGGTCCACCTCGTAGCGGGCGCCGAACAGATCGAGATTTTGGGCCCTCTGGTTCCCCCTTCTTTTCCCTACTCACGCCCGACTCCTTTTCTTGAACAGTCCTCCTGTCGCGTTTTAAACTTCGCCGAGGCGCCAGGCGAGAGAGTATTAAACGGACCGTTCGTGGAACGGCAAAAGGGGTTCATTCTAATCCAAGGATCTTGTTCAACCTCGCGAATTGTCGGCCTTCCTTCTCACACCTTCTTTCAACGATGAATATCCTTGAAAATATCCTTGTAAACCTGTTTCGCGATAATACAACGAGAATCCTTTATTCTTACGATATATGTGTACCTATCGGCTTGTCAAAGTTCTTTACTAATTACAATTTGCTATTTACGCGCCAATGATTTCCATTAACATGCAATAACTTGTAATCACATATATATAGGTGTATACTATTGTTCTATATTCTTCCAAAAAAAAAGAAGAAAGAAAAAAAGGAAGAAAAAAAAAAAGAAAAAAGAAAATTTTCAAGTTTCAAACGATGAATCTTTATGAATTTTTTTTAAACCCGCTTTATAAAAAGTATCCATAGTATTATTCGAGAATGTTTCACACCATTGATCATTCCTCTTTCTTCGCAAAAGAAAATACGGTTCCAAGACATCCAAGACGAATGGACTGTGATTCGAGATCCGAATAAGGGACCTTTACGATCGGACTCGATCCCTACCTCCCTTTGTTGCCCATTGTCGCGTTTACCCGTAGCCGTTCGAATGTGACGAGCCAAAGGCGAGATCTCCGTCGCCCTCGACTGTATAAAAACGAACGAAGGGCTTCGCAGAAGAAGAAAACGACGATAAAGTAGAAGACGAAGAAGCAGGCGGTCGATTGTAATCCCGAAATCCGGTTTGAAGGAACGGATTGTCGTCCACTTTGCTCCTCCTTTTTCGTTAACACGGAATTCAAAAGATTCTTCTTTCTCTCTCTTTCATTCCTCTACGACATTCTACCGAACC
This sequence comes from Vespa mandarinia, assembly GCF_050613455.1. Classification (NCBI taxonomy): domain Eukaryota; kingdom Metazoa; phylum Arthropoda; class Insecta; order Hymenoptera; family Vespidae; genus Vespa; species Vespa mandarinia. Next base: position 1,063,072 of record NC_140815.1, on the reverse strand, counting down.
AAGCACGAATAAGTAACACGCATAGCTCTCGAAGAAACTCGTACGAGTTCTTTTTTCTTTTCGAACTCGACAAAATTTCATTCGTTTTCAACTTCGTTGGCGGCCACGAGCACCTCAATCGAGTTGAAGGTTGCCTTAACAACGGTTTCCGCGCAAATTGATAAGATCCCCATAAGCTACAATCGTATTTTATTCGTAATGACAAAAATCGATTTCTCCCTTTCGAGAATATCATTACCAGGATTCATTCGTGACAGTAAGAGATTTTCAACAGTGGTCAATTGTTCGATCTTATAAAAGGCTCATTTATTATTTTAGGTCAATTAGAATTGCGAAGAATAAAAAAGAAAAAAGGAAAAAAGAAAAAAGAAAAAAGCAATTATTTTTCATAACGAACAACGAACTTCGAGTTGAACGGTCGATGTTTTCGTTATCGGAAAAAAATATTCGAACGTAGGTATATTTCTTTTCTTTCAATACTAGAAAATTATAACGAGTAAATAACAACTAATTATAAATCTGAGTCAGTAAGTCAGTCAGTCAGTCAGTCGAGTAGGTGGTTCTTCGACGGCCTCATAACTTTATTCGCCAGCAATATGACTTCGCGATATATATGGCATTACTATAATAATTATGAGATTCCTTATCTTATCCCTATAGTTTTCGTTGAGTAAGCTCGCTCATGAGCTACTATGGCGCTCCGATCGCGTTGTCTACTTTTTTCTCTTCTTTTTTTCCTTCCTCTTTCTTCTTGGCTTACGTGATAAAAGTACGCGCGCGTGTAATTGAGCGCTTATGCACGCGTGTGATAAGGAAAAAGAAGAAGAAAGAAAAAAAAAAGAACTAGAAAAAATAAACGTAAGACGACACAACGAAGAACATTTGTCTTTTTAATGAGTCACAATTTTTTTCTATTAGAAATTTCTTTTTATAATTTCAATCAAATAAAAATGAGAATTCTGAAGATTATAATATGTAGATACATGAATGTACGTATATGTACGTACTATATTATCGTTTTTATCAATTAGAAATCATTGTCCATAGCTTTAAGATTTCTGCCAAATCATTCTCGAGGTAATAAAAGACAACAATAAAAGTTTTTTTTATGAGAAAAACTCAAGAATCGTATAATCGATTTAGTTGTTGCATTCAAACGAATCGGATCTTTTATATAAATCGTAAAAGACATTTGACTCGGCTTTGAAATCATGCCTATAAAAAAGTAAATATAAACGTGCATATATATATATATATATATATATATATATATATATATACATATGTATGCATACTGATATCAAACGGAGAATATCAATTTCGACATTCCTCTCAAATGTAAGTCGGGACACGCGCGACAATGCACAAGGAAACGACTCCGAGCAGTGTTTACAGGCGTTTAAGAGCAACGTTTCAATTAGTTCCGGTAGAAGCAGCTAACATGCGAACGCGGAACGCTAAATAAGTGGTCAACCGAGCGGGTGGTGAGTATACGAGAGAATGAACGAGAGAGAGAGAGAGAGAGAGAGAGAGAGAGAGAGAGAGAGAGAGAGAGAGAGAAAGAGAAAATGAGAGAATGGGAGATAGAAAATGAGAGAAAGAGAGAGAAAGTTTAAACACAGTGTCCTTTGTACTCTAAAATTAAGTGATTCACGATCCAGAGACAAATTGTGTCAGGACTTATGAGTATGCGTCTATAATTTTCGGTGCGGCATAATAATTTGCATTTTTATGAGCGATAAACGCGTTTAAGTACGAACGTGTTCGCGCACGTCTAGCCTCATAAAAGAAAATGAGAAAGAGAGAAAGAGAGAGAGAGAGAGAGAGAGAGAGAGAGAGAGAGAGAGATCGATTACCATATTCTCGTAATCCATCGTTATTATCGAACATGATCGGACAACAATTTTATTTCATGTTTTTTCTCACTAAATAAGTCGATTAAACATAACAGAGAAACGTGTATTACAAGCATAATATATAAACGGCAAGTTTAAAAACGAATGAAATCGTGTCTCTTGTTTTCAATCGATTCAATAAAAGGTTAGAGAACGACGTATATAATTCGCCAAAGAAACACGTGCTGAGGACGTCGCGAAGAGGGCAGAGTCATGGTATTGATAATCAACGGAATGACGCCCGCTGCTCGTCGTAAATAAGATCGAACAGCGATTTCGAACGCGTATTAGTAAATTATGATAAGAAATCATCATGTATATAATAATATATAAAACGTGCGAAACTCGATATATCCATACAAAATTCTTTTCACTTGCGAATAAAATTCTTTTATGTTTATTAAACGAAAGCAAAAAGAAAAAGAAAAAAGAAAAAAAATAACTACCGCCTAAATTTATTTTTTATTCTTCGTTGTCTTTAAAAAAGAAAACAATATATTAGGTATACTTAACTGAATCATATTAAAAATCGGAAAAAGATTTCGTAACTAACGAAAGAACGATCGTTAACATACGGAAAAATCTTAAATGTATATAAAAAAAGAAAAAATAAAAAAAAAAAGAGAAAAAGATAAAAAAGAAATATATTACATATACATATACATATACACATATATATATATATATATATATATATATTACATTGTCAAAAGAAACGATATGATAAGATAATCATAACTAATCGAATAAGTTTGCGTTAAAATATTCGACTAGTAAATAAGTAGGTAGATACATGTGTCGCATGGAAATTAATATACAATCGTACACGAGTTATATCTTCGCGAATATACAAGTGTCAGTAGTAGATAGTGGAGCAGTAAAGAAACCTGAATAGCATTGGATCGTCATGAGAGATAGCGCAAAGAACTGAACGATCGAGAAAAAGGAACGTAAGCTGAAAACGCATGGGTGCGTAGCTCGCATTCGCGCGCGCACACTTCTGCATGGTTGCGTTCGAACGTGTCGGAAGTCGCGTTTCCATAAAAGCGTTCAACATCATCTCTAAAAATACATGTATGTAATAACGGAGGTGGTTTAAACGGCGAAACGAAGCAGCGTCGCGTTTCAATCTGTATCGCGATCCTTCCTTCAAATATGGTACATATGAGCAAAGTAGAAACATGGGTAGGCAACAGGATAGGCGAGAAGCTTTAAAGAAATCAATGATAACGACAAAAATGACAAATCCTTTTGATTCTGTATCAATCTATAAAACCATTTTAAAAATCAATAAACAAATCTAATAAGAATCAGTACGATGTATTGATTGTTTTTTCAATAATGTTTTTATATAAAGCTCCCGTCGAATTTATTTTACGATTAAAATTTACTAAGCGTTCTTTACTTAGAAAAGATTGCGTATGAAGAGAAGAATTTGTTAAATCTGTTTACGCATTATTAGTTTGGATATATCGTCACAAATAATCCTCATTGATCCGATATTTTCGTTTGAATTAATTTGCATTAACTTATTGTTAATTATTTTTTATCTCGGTTATATTAGAGTTTAATACGCATTTATTTGATGTCGATCGGATAATAAAAATTTCTTCAACATTTCGAATTGATTTAATGTCATTTCATCGCAAGAATCACGATAATCGTTGGATTTTAATCTACGATGTAGATCGAACAACGATAAACCGAATGTGTTGGGAAAAATAAATATAATTTTCTAACGTGCGAACAAAATTAAAGGAAAATTAATTTATATGTAGCATTAAACAGGAAACTTTTCAAGAACGAGTAAATTTCTCACGTCTCGCGACTAAGCTCATTCGATTTCTCACGCGCTTCGTGCAATTAATAAGCGGCCACCAGTTACGATGAGGACTTTTATGGCACCGCAAAGAACATATTAAATTGAATACTTAGCCACCTAAATATCGGGCCTAGTTGGAGATATTTCAACGGAAATATGCGAAAAGAGGAAGAAAAGAAAAAAGAACGTGCGATACAAAGTGTTCGAGTATAATGTTCGTTTTAAGTCCTACGTTGATTTTAACTAATTAAAGAGTAATAGATATAGTTAAGCGACTGGTAATCTCCGTGTAAGAAGAGCCTACGGCAAGAAGTATAATGACTGACGAATCTATAAGCCTTCGTTAACTTAGTAAGAGCAGGTTCGGTAAGATCAGATCGATCGATTTTCAACGACTTTAAAAAGAATACTAATGACTGTCGATGTACAACGTCGTTCGAGCGTAAAGTTATACCTATCAACTAATACGTAGTTACTATCTCGTTCGTATAAATATACTTTCAATGAAATCGCAATGTAATCAACTACTTCGATAAATAAAAATAAAAAATAAATCAACGACATCGTCATAAACGTTTCGCAAATCGCTTCACGATCTAAGAAGCGACTTTCAAGATACTCGCTTCCTATTCGTTCAAATTCTCACGCACTCCCGCTAATTAACCGGTCGAAGAGCAATGTTCGCCTGATACTTCTTCTTCTTCTTTATTTTTTTTCTTTTTCACAGAAACGTCAAGGAAGCACTAAACTAGAAGATACAACGTAGGAAAAGACGCAAATAAGTACCGATCCCCTCGAGCTCGATCAAACTCCTTTTGCAAGCTTGCACAACTTGATCTATCTCCTTTTCGAGGCGAAGAAATCGCCTTCTTTTCACGGTCGCATCGAGTTTCGCCGCTTCCTCACTCTTGTGCCGTGCAAATCTCCTCACGGAGTCGTAACATCGTTAAGAATTTACTTGCGTTTAATTGACCCATTAGATACCGTTATTTCCACGAGTCGAACATTTTAATGTAAACGCGATTCGAGTTGCATTTAGTTGAAAAACAATTTCAAAGGATCGATCATATGTTAAGAATAAACATTAAGAGAGATGTAAACATCCGTGATCCTTTTGAGAAAAATTTTAATGGAAAAACGACGTGTCTAAAAACGCAAAAGTGCAAGATAAATACAAACATATATATATATATATATATAGATGAAGCCGCAAAAAAAGAAAAAAAGGAAAATAATAAAAAAAAAAAAGAAAATAAAAAAGAAAATACCATGTAAAAGTAATAATGAGCTTCGGACGAGATCGAGATTTCTTTTCTTTTGATAAAAAAGAAAAATAAAGAAAAAAGAATATAGTCACATCATTATCGTTCCTTTGACTCAAGAAAAAGATTTCAGATTCTAGCTGAGTTCTAGTTCTCCGTTGACGGTGACGCGAGACGCATAGACATTCGCGCCTTTCCAAGGAGCAACAGCTCCCCTCACTGCTCCTCTTGGCTCATACTCTCTTAAAGCTCTGGAGCCGTCGGCTGGTATATACTGTCGTGGCTTGTTACGCGGGAAAAGGAGAAAGAGAAAGAAAGATCTCTTCGGGGCTCTGCTCGTCGCGGCACGGTGGCGCCCGCAGGGCGCCGTCGCGCGCTCTTCCCCCACTTTTTCAACCTGATGCCAGGTCCGTACCAAGCTTCAACATCGTAATATATTCTTCTGTCTATACAATTTCTCTTCTAAAATCTACTCGACAATGTCTAACGAAGGATAATCAAGAAGAATAAACGATGATGAATAAAACAAAAGGGAAAAGAGAAAAAAAGCAAAAAGAAGTTTACTGATTTTTCAGCGGGAACTGCATCGGATTAGAAAAAGCTGATATGCTTTTTTTTTTTATACGTTCGTATATATATAGACACACACACATATACACAAGATGTAATTCTCGCTGAAAAACCAATACATTTTTTCTTCTTTTTGCTGTTTTTTTCTTTTTTCTTCGTTTTATACATCATCGATTATATATATATATACACATATATATGTATATATGTGTGGAGTAAATTCATAGAAGGCGAAAAGTCGAGTACATACGTATGTATGCATCCCTCTTCAAAGAATTGGCAAGCATTCGACCCGACTCGAATCGAAGCCCGACCGCGAATCCACGAACGTCTTAGCGCGAAACCGTGTGTTACTGTATCTCTTTCTCTCTCTCTTTCTCACTCAATCTTTACGAAGAATAACGAAGTCGCACGAAGATATACCCCCACTAAATACCATTGCCGTTCGGTGCGGTCCCGACGAGTGAAAACGGACCGAGCCGAGTTTAACCGAAGCGTCTGTGGCCTGCGCCTTACGAGTCGACGCTGAGCGCCCTACGTCACAGTGAAGTATGTGCTCTCGAGTGTAGAAAATGGCTGAGCTCTCCGCTACCCCGGGTCGGCGCGGATGTAAATACGGCCTGTGGCTCGGCCTGGGAGTGTTTGTCGCGAGATTTCTCGGTGGTGAGTAAAGAATAACGTAAACGCGATTAAACTGACGTATTCCTTACAAATCGATCATTTAAATCGTAAAAACAGTGCAAGAGTTTTCGTGGTAAACGTTAGTCGAGAAGGAGAGGAATCGATCGGAGGATATGCAGAGGGACTGTGCGCGAGAACGATTGGTGTCCGTTCGCCTTCTGCCACACATATGTGCGGACACTCTCTATCTCTCTTTTACACACACATATACAAACAATATCCTTCCTCTCTCTCTCTTTCTCTTCCAAAGGAAACATCGCATCCCTCGTTTCTTCCCTTTATCGTATGTCGTCTTCTTTGTAGTCGTCGTCGTCGTCATATACTGCGGAGAGAAACGATCCCTCTTCTCACTCTTTCTCCTCCTCCTCATCCTCTTCTTCTCCTCCAGCTTTAAGAGAGATCGTCGTCCGGCGCGCCCTCGATCCTTCCTTCTTCCACCTAGCTTTTTGCTCCGATTTCGAAGACGTCTCGAGGACGGACCAAGACGACTATGACGTCCCTCTCTCTTTCCCTCTCTCTCTTTCTCTCTCTCTCCTTTCTCATCGTCTCTCATTTCCATTGCAAGAGATCTCCCTTCGCAGCGCTCGTTTTCTCGTCTCTCTCTCTCTCTCTCTGTCTCTCTGTTTCTCTCTCTCTCTCTCTCTGTTTCTCTCTCCCTCTCTCTCTCTCTCTGTCTCTCTCTCTCTCTCTCTCTCTCTCTCTCTCTCTCTCTCTCTCTCTCTCTCTCTCTCTCTGCCTCTTAGCCTTTCCGATACACGCTGAAAATAGTGTGACGTCTCTTCTACGTGTGCGTGCCGATCTCGAGCTTCGTCTTATCCACCAAGATAATACGCTTCTCTTGCTTTCTCTCCGCGAACGTACGCACGTTTTTAACCCTTGAGAGAGAGAGAGAGAGAGAGAGAGAGAGAGAGAGAGAGAGAGAGAGAGAGAGAGAGAGAGTAGAGAGAGAGAGAGAAAGAGAAAGATTGGATGCAGAGGTTAGGGACTGAAATACCAGCAGTTCCAGAGATTCCCGACGCCACCACGAAAACCTATCGTAGTATTCCTTTTCAGTAGCTAAGTTCTCTTTATTTTCATCCATCCTCTTATCCCCAAACTCTCCTTTTTCTTTTCATTCCTTTTCTTTTTTCTTCTCACCGAGTATTCTTTCCTCGCATGAATATTCCCAATATTATAACGTTTATGGAAACGATGTCTCGTCGTCTGTTTGCAAAATCAAATAGGATTTTCAATCCTTAGAATTTAATTTCAGTTGGATAAGATCGATTTGTTGGACGAACTATATAACAGTGAGACATTGTAAAGACACGCTTTGACAGCAGTATATCATTCTTCCTTTCTCTTCTCTCTCTCTCTTTTTCTCTCTCTCTCTCTCTTTCTCTATCTATCTATCTATCTATCTATCTATCTCTCTCTCATTATAGCGCGTCTCGCGACATCGCAACATCCTGTTTCAACGATTCCTGCAGTAACCTCAATGACGTTCCAAAAGCGTCGTACTGTCCGTTCGTTATTTTCTTCCGGTCCATTGTGAGCTCGTTTAATTAAAAGTCTTTTTGTCAGGTCATAAACTAATTGACTTGTATTTTTTTCTCTTTATTCGTTTGTTCTCTTTTCTTAATAAATATCATTGAATTAAAAACTTTTCTTTCTTTCTTTTTCTTTTTTCTTTTTTTGGCCATGTCGTTGAGTAACTTCGATGATAAAATCCAGGTGTTTTCTCTTTTCTTCTTCTTTTTTTTTTAAATTTCTGATATTGAAATTGAGAATTGTCAAAATTTATATTCTTGTCAAGTTTTCTTCGAAATATTCGTAATCTTGTTGTATAACGATGGTAACAGAGCCGCGAACATCTGATGTGTGTGTGTGTGCGTGTGCACGTGTGTTTATTTACATATATGTACATATATTTACACTGAATTCTTCGACGAAGTCACGGAAACTTATTATAAAAGAATACGGAAGGCTGAACAATCTTTGTTTTTCTGCGAAAAATCACGCTCGTTCATTGCATATTTTAGATAAATGTGTATAATTCTCAGTAAAGAAAAAATATCGATCTTCTAGCGATCCTAAGGACGCGCGAAAAGATTGCGTATCCTTTTCCGATATCCTATTAAACAGTAAACAACGGGATATGTAGCCGGATAATTTACTATTCATTCTTCCTTATCATCATTCTTATTCTATTCATTGTTTTATTAATCGTGTTATCGTCGTCTTTTTTTGATTTATCTTTTGAAAGAATATTGAAGAAATCATCGATATATAATAAAGATCAATTTATGACATCAATGCCGAGAATGTCTGTTTGAGACTCATGATTGGTTGGTTACTTATTTAAATTAAATAGACGGATAAAGAAACTCTTTTTTGTATTATTTTTTTTCTTTTTTCTTTTTAAATAACATTAATATTTGAATAGTTATAATAATAATAATAAATATATATATAATAGATGATATAGAAATAATAATAATAATAACATATATTTATATAATAGATATAATAGAAATATTAATAATAATGAAAACAAAAATTGAAACTCAAAGAATCATGAAGTAAAGATATGGCGGATTCTGATTCGATCGTACTAATGTAAATATATAAGTATTGACCAATCGTAATTCAGTGCAACCAGCACTGAAGTACATCTTACGTCATGCGTTTTTACGTTTCGGAATCAATTTTCCTTGCTACCAGATATATATATATATATATATATATATATATATATATATATATTGTATTGTTGTGTGTCTATATATATATTAACACACAAACAATACAGATGCAAATATATATATATACACAATACGGTTATATATACATACATATATATATATATACATACATATATAAATATATATATATTTATATTTATATTTATATTTATATTTATATTTATATTTATATTTATATTTATATTTATATAGTCCACATGCATGAGATTTTTTCTTCGTTATGTATTAAAAAACGTACATGTAGTTAGTATACGCGTTAGTTATCGCGGCGCATTGACGTTGATTTCGACGTAAAATAGTCGATGGATTGGAATGAAATCCATGGAAACGTGATCCTTGTCCTAATGGTGAGCAAATATTTGCAGATAACGATAACAGGGCGCCGTGTAAAACCAGATTTTCATGGGTGAATTATATCGAGAAAGATATTTATATCATATAGCATATATTAATGATAAATTAACAAATACTATCATTTTTCTTAATTCCTTTTAAGCGAAATGAAAAATATCAGAAACTAGACAAAATTTACCAACACCAACGTAGGAAAAACAAACGTCTCGTCACGAGCCCTTCATTAATCACTTGTCCGATATTATATTATAAGTAAGGTGCACGATCGCACGTGCCCACAAGTTCTGCTTTTATTTTTACTCGGAAAGATAAGAACAAGTGTTAGGCTTTTTCCGAGACCAAGAGTCGTCTTTTAAATTATCAATTGTGAAATACGTGTTTTTTCCTTGAAATAAAAGTCGAAAATTTTTTTCTTTTATTTTTCCCTTTCATTTTTTCTTTTCTTTTGTTTTTACAAACCTAATACTTAAACTATCGAAAATAAATTTGTTCAAATTCTTTCATTTCTTTTTTCTGTTTTTTTTTTTTTTTTTTTTTTTTTTTTTTTTTTTTTTTTTAAATTTATGATTATTGAAATCACGATTGCTAATCCTAATTAACTAAAACGTTTATCAAAAGTTCTTGCTTATTTATTAATGTACAAAATTTAAATATATATTAAATCAGAGAAAACAAGCGGCCTGTCGTAAGTTCGTTCAAGTAATCGTAAATATCGTGATAACTGATCAATAGTTCTAACGTTTAAGGAAAAAGAGAGAAAAAGAGAAAAAAGGAACTCATTCGTTCAAAAAACTTTATTTGAATAGTTACGAAATATCTCTCTCTCTCTCTCTTTCTCTTTCTCTCTCTTTGTCTTTCTCGCGTTATAAATGAAGTAAACGATAAATATAACGACGTACGATATATATATATATATACGTGTGTGTGTGTGTGTGTGTGTGTGTGTGTGTGTGTGTGTGTGTGTGTGTGTGTGTGTGTGTGTGTGTGTGTAATAAATATATATATATATAAATATATACATACTTATATATATAAGTGCATTACAATACGTGTTTGAGGAAAAAAACTTAAGCTTTTACAAAGAATCACTTGACTCAAACTCACGATCGAAATCACGATCTTGCGGGCGTAACGAGAATTATTATTCACCGATATTGCTATTTGCTATTGCTAGCTTACCGTGATTACTAACGTGAATTGAAATGTTATAATGGAAAACCCTCAAATGGGCGTATGAAAATACGTATATGTTTCTATGTTAACATATACCGATATGTAGTTCTTACAATTTTCTTTTAACATGCTTACAGTTTTACAAAACAGACGTTTTTTCTATTTCTAAAATAAAAATTAGAAACGTCCCGATCGCGCGAAGAATTTTCCGCGAAAAGAAAAATGAAGATGAAGGAAAGGTTATTTACGAAGTGTATCGAGCGATCGCTCTAAAATTGCAGTCGACGATTAAACTCATTGACTGGATATTAATGGAAAAGTACTCATGCCTCATCTCACCTCTCCCTTCTATTTTCATTTCGAGATAGACAAGGATAAGAGACGATTTCATTTTCTCTATCTCTTTTACACACATACACAAACATTCGTTCATTCTGTCTCATTGCGATACTTGAACAAACGTTTGAAAGAGATGCGCTCACCTTCAACTCGTTTGCCATCGATCAATAGACTTATCTGAATTTACATTTTGCAGATAAGTTTATTGTCGATCGTAAATAATCTAATGTTCGAACTATCGACATACATATCAATTGCGATCATAAGTTATTGAAGAAGATATAAAGATCGCTTTTTTATTTGAACAATTTTTCTTTTAATAATACGGGCCTCGTACGATAAGTATTATTCGTAACGAATAAGAATCGTTTAAATTTATCTTAACTTCTTAATAGTTGAGCTATTTAAATCTATATCCTGATCGTTAATTGCAACACACATAAATTGTAACACAGTTTCTCATCAGAATAGAATAGAAAAAAAATTTTATTATAATACAAATTCGATGATAATTAATAGCGCATATGAAGAAAACGTTTGAAGTTTGAACGACCTTGCCGGAAGGAATACATAACTATGATTAAATGCCGCATTATAAAAACCAGGGGAATGCCGGAGATTCGATATAAAAAACGGAAGTAGATATACATGTATTTTCGACTCTTGAGATGATCGAATTATATGTATACTTTTATATAAATATATATATATATATATATAAACACACACACATACACACATTGAGGAACTTAAGTAGTGTATTTCTATATTCCCCACTGTATATATATGTATATACATTCGATATGTGATAATACAACTGGACATAGGAAGCCAAAGAAAAAGAAGATAAAAATTCCACTTAAACTGAAATATAGAAGAGAAATTTGGCTGACTTGTAAAAAAAATACCGATTTCACCCTACTCGAAGGCATTATGTTATACGACAGCACATTGACCAAGAAATTGTCTGTACATGAAAAAACAGAAAATTGGATAAGGGGATGGGAGTGGAGGCGCATTATAGAATGACGTAAAAGAAGGTATTACGTATAATGTCGGTAGAAAAGGTATAGAAATGTCAATGAAATAAAGTAATAATGTGTCGCATAGTATGTTTCATACGCCAAGAGATTATGGATACGTTTTCTTATATAGTGAATAGTTAGGTTACGGGTGGGGGAATTTGAAGTAAAGGGTGGTTGGTTGGTAGCAATAGTGGTGGTGGAGGAGTGAAAGAGAGAAAGAGAAAGAGAGAAACTAGCATCGTGCGTTACACGATTGAACGGACGCAGAACGCATGGAGGATCGATCCGTCATCCAGATATTTGGGGAGATTATAAATAGAGCGGTCACCGGAAAATAGACGCGCGAGGGAGTAATTCCGCGACGTAAGATAAGCGAGCTCCACTGTCGTCTCGCGACTATATAGCAATGCCTCGCGACTATCAGCCAACCAAGCAACCACCTTTCTTTTAGCTTTTCTTCCTTCTCCGTCTACACATCGTCGGTCTTTTTCTCCTCTTCCTCCTCCTTCTTCCTTTTCTTCTTCCTCTTCTTCTTCCTCTTCTTCTTCCTCTTCTTCCTCTTCTTTCTCCTCCTCCTTCTTTTCCTCCTCCTGCTTCTTCTTTTTTGTCGACACTCTGAACCATTTAACACAGCAATTCCCTAATTCCGAAGATAAAATCGCGTCTCACGTTTATCGCGATTCCTTTATTCCATCGTTTTCTCTTCTTATCTTTCTTTTCTCTGTTTTAAGCCATTGCAACAAACCATTACATTCTCAACTTTTACTTGTTTTCATTCTTTTATATAAAATATATATATATTTTATATATATATATATTTTATATAAAATATATAAAATATATATATAAATATATATATAAAATATATAAAATATATATATAAATATATATATAAAATATATAAAATATATATATAAATATATATATAAAATATATAAAATATATCCAAAATATACAGAATCGAAAAAAAAAATATTTTGTCGCTTTCAAACGAAAGATAGAAAACATCGTATTGACGTCTAGTTCCGTATGAGGAAAGAATTTGTTTATTTTGATTATGAAGATACGTAAACGACACTCGTAAAGAGAGGGGGAGTAGAGAGAAAGAGAGAGAGAGAGAGAGAGAGAGAGAGAGAGAGAGAAATACTCTTATTATTTTTCCATGTTTCGTATCTTTAATGATTCGATTTTATTGTCAGATGATTAAATTTGTTTATAAACTTCCCGCTCTTGATTCATTGCGACGCATTTCTCGTTGATTTTTGCAAGCCCGAGATAACCTTAAACTCCGTACACAATCCGATGCCACGCTTTAGTTTTATCGATCAAATTTGCGTATCAGTTGAAATGTAAAGAGGTTACATCGTTCTTCTTTTTTAATAAAATGTTTCTAAAGAAAAAAAAATATTTTACGATTTAATAATATTTTGTTTCGTCTATGAAACCGATATAAACGGTCTCTCGTACGAGGAACTTCTTTTGTGATTAACGTACATAAAATTCCACTTCTGTAGGTTAGCTTACAAGATAAATAGAATGAAACTTATCCTTTGTATCTTTAATCCCGATCACCTTCGCGCTTTACTTTGTAATCAGTATGTATCAAGTTCCTGCCTTCGAGCTAATCTTTTTGGTATCGATGATACTACAATGATTCATTTCCTTTTTTCCACGTTTATCAACAATGGCTCATTTTGATGTAGAATTAACGTTCTATATAAAAATATGTTTTTTCTCTTCTTTCGTACCTACGACATTTTGTACGTAATTGTAAAAGGAGGAGGGTAAAGCGAATATACTTCAGTTTGATAAAACAAAAATATAGACATTTATTATTATTATTATTATTATTATTATTATTATTATTATTATTATTATTATTATTATTGTTATTGTTATTATTATTGTTATTATTATTGTTATTATTATTATTATTATTATTATTATTATTATTATTATTATTATTATTATTATTATTTTCATTGATAAAACATCTTCCACATTTTGTCAAGACATATATACGCAATTTAGTATTGGAACATTTATTCGAATATGGACTTTCTCCTTTTTAAAGTATATTCCTCGAAATCGTAAAAGAGTTTCTCTTTGGCCTGCCAATCAATGAAATTCGATTAAAATCGATCAGTTCTGCAAGTTCGTTGACTGAACTTCTAAAATTACATGTACCCACACATACGTATCCCATTATGATTTTTAAAATTAAGATGTCCAGTGAAGATGGGAATGAAATTATTTTATATTTTTATTCCTCGTTAAATACGATTATATTTTATCAACGAACCGAAAATGAACAAGTTTTTTGTTCCTTCTGATGACTATTCATTCGTTGAGAGTCGTGGGTAGTGATGCTCATCCACCTACATAACACATCGATGCTTGGCAAATCTTTTTCGAATTCATTCGATATTAGATGCTTGATTCTATATACCATTCGTCGGTACTTTATAGAATCTTTGAATCTTAAAACTATGTCTATATGATTAGTAGTATACTCTTTAACAGCTCTCTCTCTCTCTCTCTCTCTTTCTTTCTCTCTCTTTTTTCTTCCTTTCCTTTTTTTAACCATCTACTATATTTAAGTTACATATATAGAATTTATTTATCAATATATAACCTCAAAGTTATATTAAACATTTTCTTTCTGTCTTGTTATTAGGAAACAAGCGTTGAACGATCCAACGTTTGTTTCTAGCTTAGAAAACCTATGTAATAATACAATATTTGCATACTTTCAAAGTTAAAATAATTCATTGATACTCGATTTTCTTGTATCTTTATTGATATCAGATCGAATAAATGGTTTCCGTTTTTTCTTTCTTTTTTCTTTCAGTGCTGGGAATTACTTGCTACTGTGAAGGACACTGTCCAGATGACCGACAAAACGGTACTTGCGAAGGAAGACCCGGTGGACATTGTTTTAGCGCCGTAGAAGAAGTATGGGATGCGGAACTCGGAGAATATGTTCCAGAATGGTCCTTTGGATGTTTGCCACCGGACGAACAGGGTTTCCTGCAATGCAAAGGCTACCTCGTTCCACATCTACAAGGAAAAAACATAATTTGTTGCAACAAGACAGCTCTGTGTAACAAGGAGTTATTTCCAGAGTACAAGCCTCGTCCCACCGCAGCACCAGATCCTATAGCTATTGCTTCTGGAGCACCACTCATCATACTAGCTGCTTCATTATCTGTGTGTTTAACTGTTATTTTGATAGCAATGGTGATCATATATCATAGGTATAGAAGAAAAGAAAGGGGCCCATGCTTAGTACCTTCTCAAGGAACGCTTAGAGATTTTATAGATCAGAGTAGTGGATCAGGTTCTGGACTACCTCTTTTAGTACAAAGAACTATAGCTAAACAGTTGGCTTTATCACAGTGCGTGGGAAAAGGTAGATATGGTGAAGTATGGCTTGCACGATGGAGAGGAGAAAAAGTGGCAGTGAAGGTTTTCTTCACTCTGGAAGAAGCATCTTGGTTTCGTGAAACTGAAATCTATCAAACTGTTCTAATGAGGCATGATAATATCTTAGGCTTCATTGCCGCCGATATTAAAGGAACAGGATCTTGGACTCAAATGTTATTAATTACAGACTATCATGAAAGAGGTTCTTTACATGATTATTTACAAACCACCGTGCTAGACCATGCAGGCTTATTGGCTATCTGTCTTTCCATTGCATCGGGTATCGCTCATCTACATACAGAAATTTTTGGAACTCGTGGAAAACCAGCGATAGCTCACAGAGATATCAAAAGCAGAAATATCTTAGTCAAAAGAAATGGTGAATGTGCAATTGCTGACTTTGGTTTAGCTGTACGTTTTATAAGGTATATCAGTTTTTCTAATAACACATATATTGACTTTGATATATTACACTATTGAATTTCTAAGAATATATTGATTATTGTTTTGATGTAGTGAAAGCGGAGAAATCGATATTGCACCTAATACGCGAGTAGGAACCAGAAGGTACATGGCTCCAGAAGTGTTGGATGAAAGTTTGAACACATCGTCGTTTGATGCTTTCAAAATGGCAGACATGTACTCTGTAGGATTAGTTTTATGGGAAGCATGTAGACGTTGTGTAACAGGTAGTAAGAATTCTATTGTGGAACCATACGCGTTGCCTTATCACGACGTTGTCCCAAATGATCCAGATTTTGAAGACATGCGATTAGCTGTATGCATAAAACGTTTGCGTCCTGTTATTCCTACGAGATGGGATAATGATCCAGTAAGCCAATTAATTTTACGTATTTTTACACCCACCTATATGTTTATAATATATTATACATATTTTTAATTAAAAATAAGCATTAATATGTTCTTTTACTTTTCTTTTTTCAGATACTGTTTGCGTTGAGTAAACTAATGGCAGAGTGTTGGCATGCAAATCCTGCTGTGCGTTTAACAGCACTTCGTGTTAAAAAGACAATGTCAAAATTACATATTGACAATGCCATTAAGATTGTGTAGTGCTTGGCAACGTTACTCAAAACTGTTATTCTCATCTCCTAGATAAAAAAAATATGTTTAACCCCTTGTAAATATGCCCTTTGTGTACATAGAACTATTGACAGACTGCAGCCTGAAGACTGAGTACTAAAATTTACAAATACATAAAGATGGACAAGAATGTGCGTGCATTGCGTCTGCATCTGCATCTCCGTTTGTATGTATGTGTGCGTGTATGTATGATGAACGAAAATTGTGAATATTTGAAAGTAATTACGAATGTGACCGTGATATATATATATATATATATATATATATATATATATATATATATATATAATATAATATAAATTATATATATAAATTATATATATATAATTTTTTTTCCCGTGAATCGCGCCAAAGCCATGCTTTTGCCAAAGTTTTGGCGCGTTTCACTGTATTAAAGTTGATTGAGTATCTAATCAACGAAGGCTACTACTTAGATACAAAACTATAATTATTTCCACAAAGATGTTCATTTTAAACATGAAGAAAGCTGTTTATATATTTGGAAATAGATCCAGCATATAGTAAAAATACATATAGGTAATATGAAACTCATTTAAAGATACATAATTAGGATGTACTAAAACAAACCGCGTATATGCAAATGCCTGTTCTTTTACATCTATCTTAATTACTATAAGAGATTACATAAACCTAAGAGATTATGAAATATTTCAGTACTTTCAAAAAATACCTATATGAATAATAGTATTTCAAAAAAGTATGTCTATAATTGTCTCGATTTTTAATATATCAATGTATGCTAGTTCTGTTTCTGAATATCTTTAGAGGCAATTGCTTTTATGGAGATTAGTTATGGTTATTAATTATGAAAATTAATACAAATTCTTACAAAATATAAAAAATGAAAATCGATATTAAATATTATTCCATTGAGAAAAATGGAAGTACAAGACAAAGGTTTATTGTTTTTCTTATGTCTCTGATTGTATAATAATGTTATGGCTTTTTTGTTATTTGATACAAATCATGTGATTTTTCGTCTACTTGCATTGGTTTTTTATTATATTGTAATTAACAAACATCGACCACTGCAGGATAGTATAATTTATTATTCTTTTAAATGTAACAACACATATTTTTTTATCAACTTTTAACTAATTTAATAGAAAATTCTATATATTATAAAATGCAAGCAGTGAGAAAGTACTTTGAAAACATATAATTTTACAAATTTACAAAGATTTTTTAGATAATTATTATGGCTTGTGTATTACCATAGGTAATTATACTTTGACTTAAAAGAACGATAAATCAACGATAAACTTAAAGAATTAAATAATATACCAGTTAAAAGTTAATATATCGTATCATCGAAATTGCTTCTTGTCATTTTGTTCTATAAGTTTCAAATGCCATAAACTAATCTGTATTACCTGTACAGTATATAATTTAGGTTTCTAATTTGTACAAACAAGCATATTAATTAAACTAATAGCAATTAAAATGTTGCTGTAATGTCAAAGAATGATTTTAAGTCTATGGTTGTTATACCAAACTAAACTATAAAAAGTCATACTTATGAAGGTAAACTAATGCATCTTGCGCTTAAATTATATAGCGATCAATCTTTTGCTACTAAATATTATTATTTTCCACTATGAGGTAACGAGCAGCATAGAACAATTTAAAATCAGGTATTAAATTGCAAATTATCTTTATAGTGCAATAATCATTATGTTATGTAAAAGATATTATTTGTCAAAGTGATATGGTTTTTGCATATCTTTATAATATCTATTGCACTCAATTGTAAAGATTTTACCATGAAAAAGTTGTTACTATAATTTTATAAACTATAAAGCCAGACTTTTGGTCGTTGACTCAACATTGTTATGTTATTAAATATGATTCCCATGTGCTATAATATGGGAATAACTGTTGCATATTACCTTATATCTTCTGTAGGAAGATCATTGTAATTATATTAAAAATTGTAGTTATTAGCTAGTTGATTGAAAGTAATGAAATTTATATTTTTAACAAGTATTAAACAATATCATCTTTTTCCAGATATGCTCATTTTATTTATTGCAAGTGCATACTATTCATTCCTTATAACATTTTTTGTAATAGAATACATTAATTTATCGGAATATTCGAAATATAATGGTCTAAGCAACGATAGCAACGATTTTACGGATAACGTCCTTGATTTCTTTTTGGTTAATAAGACTGCGCGCGCGCAAATTCTGAATTGAAACATCCATATTATATATATTACATATGTATGTATATACATACTATGTTTTTAAGATTATTAATAGCGTTTAATTTAAAAGATCAGATGAGATTTCGTCTCTGATATCCTGATATTTTCTACATAAAAAATATTTATCGATTTAAATCTTCAATTTGTTTAATCTAACATTGATCTTTAATATATTCATTAACGTTATTATAAAAACGTTACACGATCTTTTGTAATTTATAGCTTAAAATATGAAATGTAAGTTCTGCCGGTATTGTCGATGTCTCTAGTGTAGATGCAAAAACTACATATCGAACGCAAGGAATTATGGTCCGATAAAGGGAGTGTCGATCACTATTGCCAAATCAAATTTTTTGAAATCCCTACATCGACATAAAAGAAAAAAAAGGAATTCACGATCTTTTATAATATATTTGAAGAATTTAAGATTATGAGATAAATAAAATGCTTTCTCACTTTATTATTAAAATAAAATCATGCGTAGTAATGAAATTTGGTAATGATATCATTTGTATAGTGAGATCGTATGCACAAGTTTGCAACTCTGAGCCATATCAGTGGAATTGCTTCATCGCACCGCCTTCCTCTTCCCGGTCTGTTTCGGTGCGGCCATTTTTTATTTCGGAAGCGTGTAGGTTCGCGTCGTATTGTATCGCGTTGTTTTACAGAATTTACTGACTTGGTGAGTACCCAACACATTAAAAATTTATATCTATAGGTATTTTATCAATTTGTCGAAAAAATACATAGAGAAGAATACTCGTATGACTTGTATCGGAAAAGAATCATGTCGTTGTCGGATCACGCCATTTCGTCTTATTCTAGCATTACCGCTTTTTCTATCTTATTATTTCTTATTTCGTTGAAAACGAAAATGATACGGTGTTTTATTTCGTACGAAATAAATTTCAAACAATAATTTCAACGTGAGTCTCGTTTTACGAACGATTATTTCGATTGTAAAATCTGTACAAGTGTAAATGACGCATCACGTCTGTGTACTCGTCTATATAGTTATTCCTTTGCCTCTTCTCACTTATTCCAATCCTCATTGCTGAATGCAGTTTACTCTTGCGACGGTAATTTTCCGCTTTGTCGTCTTGTAAGACGATCCAAAAATTCGATCATGTTGCATTTCAACTTATAACAGACATATGTATCTATGTACATACATACATATATATATATAATATATATATATATTTCTTATCACAAACAAATTAAATGCAAAATTAATATTTCAATTGTATTCTATTATATAATATGTATTGCTATCGTACATCTCTCTGATAAAATCTTTGTTGTTTTTATTTGTTTCGTGTACTCCGTCTTAACAAAAAGTAATAATGGGTTATAAGAAATGATAACGTATTCTTCGGAAGATTTAGTTCTTTTCATAGGTCATTTGAAACGTGACGTGTTATTGTTTACAAAATCCAAAAAAAAAAAATTGAATGTAATACAATATCCGGCGTAATACGACGTTCAATATATGTACTTTTTTTTACTAAAGTAGAACAAAGAATCAACTATGACATATGTATAGTAGTAGTAGTAATTGTGTGTGTGTGTGTGTGCATGTGTGCATGCATATATATCATTATTTAAATATGTATACACATGCTACACACATATTACGAAATTTCTATTCGTTCTTTGCCTTTAAATTCTTTATTTTAAAAACGCTTGATCCTTGACATAACTTAGATCGCAAACGAATAATTTTATATCAAAAGTTATATATTCCAAGAGAAGTCAATTTTCAGACTATTAACAAATCGAAATTAACCGGAAAATTGAAGAATTATTTGTGCGGCGTTAAGTGTCAGAAGAAATGTGTTAAAACATATTATCATTAGCTCATTAGAAACCGCGTTGTTTATAATTGGGGTTATTAAAAATGGCGGCGGTTAAACTATTGCGTGTAAAGTCAATGTAAAGGAGACTGGGAAAACAAAGTCGGTATAGAAGCTAACGGAACGCCGTGTACATAGTCAAGTTGGCTACGCCGGAAGAGACGCGTTCTTGATAGGTTTAAGAACGTATCGTATGATTGGACCGACTTGACCAATAGAATCGCAGCACCGAACATTTCTTACACGACGCGGCAAGCGAGACGCCGCCATTACGTTGATTTCATCTCTCTCGTGTGGATGTTCTGACGGTTGGTTGCTGGTGTCGTTTGGTGTTGTTTCAATTACATCGTGTTTCCAAAACAAAGAATATTAACAAATAAAGGATAGTATCGTAGAAAAGAGATATCTTTCGTTGCTTACAAAAAGGAAGCGCTGTATTTTCGCAGGAGCAAAGCCGCGCGCGCCATTTCACGAAGGTCAGTGAGCGTTGAACTACTACGTGCTTTCACGGCATTCCGGGCGATCTCGTTCGTAGTAATATATTCTCGCAAGTTAGCTTAGTGAGGATAAAAATAGAAGGTATATATGTTTTTTTCGTAACGTTCTAATTTTTATACTCGATATACTTGAAATCTCAAACGACGTGGAGCGTGTCGAAATATTTGGCATTTTGGTGATTGTAAATGTGGAAGATCGCCAAGCAAATGGTGGATGAAAGCGTCAGAGCTGTAATCAAACTTAAGCGTCTTTGCTCAATTCCCGCCTTACTTGCTCAAACTTGAATAATCTATTTAGAAGGCTTATGCACACAATCGTTATCTTTAAATTCACTTATAACTATTATTTATTTCTTCCTTTAACAGTTTTATGTAAATTGTTACGTTGTGTGGTGTAATAAACCATGTTTTTTTCATGTACTTTTATTTATCTAATACGGAAATCGTATTACTCATGCATTGGTTAGAACGTAAGATTGTTTTGTCTGTTTACAGAAATAAAAGCAGAAACTTAATCTTATAAAATGTTATTCTCATAATGATACTTCACATAAATTTAGTTAATATATGATTGAGATATATTAAGATAAGTGAGATTTTCAGTTAATCAAAAGATTCATTTAGTCATGATTTTTGTATTTGTTTATGATTACATGAAAGGTATTAATGCCAATTCTTTTTTGTCAAAGCTATGATCATACATTAAATACGTTTGTTTGTTTTGATAATGTTTTTTATAATTTTTTATATATATAGTAAATGTTTTTCTAATAGGTTCTAAAACGAGCCGAAAATGCCGGGTTTTAGCAGCGTTGGTACATTCAAAATTTTCATCGGTAACTTGGCTGATAAAACATCAAATGCTGATATCAAGCCACTTTTTGAGAAATATGGAAAGGTCGTAGAGTGTGATGTTGTTAAGAATTATGGATTTGTGGTAAGTTATCGGACATGCAAAAACTTTAAATTTGTTTTACCTACATAAACATAATTCCTCTTTATTCTGTTTATTAGCATATGGAAAATGAAGAAGCAGGAAGAAATGCGATACAAAATTTGAATGGACATATAGTTCATGGTCAGCCCATAAAATGCGAAGCTGCTAAAAGTCGTAAAGGACCCAACACTCCTACGACCAAAATCTTTGTTGGCAATCTCACAGACAATACAAAAGCACCTCAAGTGCGCGAATTGTTTGCCAAATATGGCACTGTCGTAGAATGCGACATAGTGAGAAATTATGGATTTGTCCATCTAGAAGCCACAGGTGATGTGAATGATGCCATCAAGGAGCTTAATGGGCAAATTGTGGATGGTCAACCTATGAAGGTTCAAATTTCCACCAGCAGAGTGCGACAAAGGCCAGGAATGGGAGATCCAGAACAATGCTACCGATGCGGACGCGGAGGTCATTGGTCCAAGGAATGTCCAAAAGGCGGAATGGGAGGAGGACCGGATAGGAACGGATTCAGGGACCGAATGTTTGGACGTGACCCGTATCCTCCACCGCCGCCACCACCTTTCCTTCGGGACCGGCTAATGGGTGGTGGCCGCTTTGGAGTAAGTACATTTTGAGTTAATCGATCGTGACACCGTTGCTTCGAAAGGCTAGGGCTAGCCGTATGTAGCCTGGTATAGCCTCGTACACTTCGAAGTTTAATTTTTTTTTCTTCTCTTTTTTTTTTTTTTTTCTTTTTTTTTTTTTTTTTTTTTTGGAATTTTCTTTCTGCAAACAGGACTACGAAAGCTACTATGACAGGAGGGGCTTTGACGACACCAGGGATCTCTACGAGAGGCGGTTTACGGGTATGACAGGGCCCTGTGACATGGGAACTTCCATGTGCGGGCTAGACTTTCCACCAATGACAATGCCACCTCTACCTCCAAGACGAGACCCAATGCCTCCTATGCCTCCTCTAGGTATGGGATCCATGCGCGATACTGGCTTTTCCCGAGGCAACGATTATGGCATGTTCAGCCGACGATCACCCCCTCCGAGTGGCAACAACGGCCGGTTCAGGTGAGTAGAGCCGGAGTACCGACAGCCCATTCGTCCGACTTAACATTGTGAACGTTCCAGGCTGGATTAACAGCTCATGCGAATTGGGGTTCGGTGATTCGTCGACATTTTATTATTCCATTACATTTTTTCATTCTTATATACTTTGAACCTTCACTTTTTCTTTTTCTTTGCCTCGCCGTTCATAAAAAGTTGACGAAATTATCTTTTATTTTCGGTGGGCTTCGCGTTCGCGTTTATTTCTCTTTCTCTCTTCCTCTTTCTCTATCTCTGTTTCTAATTCTATCTCTCTCTCTCTCTCTCTCTCTCTCTCTCTCTCTCTCTCTCTCTCTCTCTCTCTCTCTCTCTCTCTCTCTCTCTCTCACTCTCACTCCCCTCCCTCTCCTCATTTCTGGGTAAACGCGAAAAGTCATAACGTAAGCCTATCTCTTTTCTCATTTTTTCTATTTTAGATATTGATTTCGCTGTAAAAAGAAATCTTCCCGTTCTCTCTATATTTTATTATACACGTAACACTTATAATCCTTGCCGATCCAACAACAATATTAGGAATTCACGCACGATCACTTTTCTATCTATTATTGCATACTACCTACCTCTTTTCTCTCGCTTCAGTTATGGTAGCAAATGTAGCATTTTTATATAAGAACGACTGTCGACCCGATGCCCACATGAGTGCAGCGTCTCCGTAGTAAAAAATGTTATTATATGACGCTTGGACGTTTCTGTACATTCTAAATTTCAGTGCACCTCAGGCTGCGTACCATCTTTGTCCATGAATGCGGGCAACCCTAGAGAGACAGTCCCGGGCCAACGTTCAAGTCATGCAAGAGTAAGTCTTTGACCATTTTGTTAGCGAGTAGTCACACCTCGTTCTTGTCGCTGGCGCGTTGTAAAATTACCGCAGCAATTTCTCTCTCTCTCTCTCTCTCTCTTTCTCTCTCTCTCTCACTTTCTCTCTCTCGTATATATCTTCTATTCCTCAAAATGACGAATTCGATCGCGAGGTCTCGACTGATTATGCCTTGAACATGTCGACTGCTCTTCTAGGGATGTCCCATTTCATAGCCTCTCTCTTGATCCATGGCGTTAACTGCGAGATTGGCCTGTATGTCTCTCATAAATCCTTTGTGTTTCAAGCGCTCCCTATTACGTACATCACTCGACCGGGAGTGGCGCGGAGGCCTGGGATGAAGAAACGTTCCTAAGGAATGCGAACTAGTTTTCTTGATCGCACTACCTACCGCGAACCAGGACATGCGATCTTCGATTTTAACGAACTATCTCTCTTTTTCTTCTCCCCTCTCTCTCCCTCCCTCTCTCTCTCTCTCTCTCTCTCTCTCTCTCTCTCTCTCTCTCTCTCTCTCTCTCTCTCTCTCTCTCTCTCTCTCTTTCTTTCTCTTTCTCTTTATTTCTCTCTCTCTCTCTTTCTCTCTTTCTCTCTCTCCTCGTACGCTGTATAGATAGAACAAAAAAATGAGAAAACACAAGAAAAAAGTATATATATATCTTTATAATATTATATAAAGAGGGCTGGCGCGATTTTCAGGAACGGCGCCGATCAATTCTCTTTGAAACGTATCGTAAGTAGAAACCAGCTCTGCGGACAAATTGGACGAGTAAGTTTGTATGTCGGTATTCTCTGATATTTTTTTTCAGGCCAGTTTCATAGACTCATCCGAAATCTCTTGTTTTTATTTCTTTGTTCCCCTATGCGTTTCTATTTCATATTTCATTTTATATATATTTTTTACTTTGCCTTATTTTTTTCTTTTTCTTTTTTTTTGTTTGATTTTCGTTACATTTTAAACAACATAATTAAGTGTTCGTAATTTGTTTTATTTAAGACACGTCTGTTATGTTAATGTTTAGGAAAAAAGATTCAAGTTCATACATATATTTATTTAGATACAGAAGATTAAAAAAAAAGTTTTTTTTCCTACAATGTAACATTTTCATTTCTTTCTGTTTCTGTTTGTTGAAAAATATTTTTCGCTCTAGACACAAAGATATATTACGTACGTTCATATTGTAATAATTCCAACATTTCGTATTCTTCTCGCTTAAACGATCATGAAACCGGCCCATTACATACTTACACTTGTACTTGACGTGTTTAAATTCATTATTGTTATGTATACAAATCATACACGTTCATATATATATATACATATATACATATATATATATATTTTTACGCGTACGTAAATTAAGAGCTCATAACGTGTCCTAGAGAAGCTGACTTCTACTCACGACATTCAAAGCTTTTCATGCTATGTAATTTCCATTCGCAAAACTTTCAAATAGAAACAGAATTGATTGAACTTCTCAATTTTTCGAAGTACATTGAGTTTGTTGTTGCACGTTTCCTTACCAACCTACCTAACAGTCAACCAACCCTACATTATCCCAGCCTGAGCTGCAAATGGCTCTTACGTTCTAATTGTTTATAAGCATATAAAGCATATGCGAAAAGAACGAACGTAACAAAAAAAAAAACAAAGAATACTTGCAAATCACATGGATTTAAAAGAAAATCCAGTCTAACGCGCACTGCCTGCCTTATATGACTGG
>NC_140815.1:965000-1030000 GCF_050613455.1 Vespa mandarinia | reverse complement strand
TGTTCTACTTTTTTCTTTTCTTTTTTTTTTTTGTTTTTGTTTTTGTTTTTTTCCTGTTACATTAGGAATCAGAGTAAGATAGCGCATTTCTAAAAGGTATTGTAAGCCATAAGTTTTATTATGTTTGTAGCAATTATTCTCGTCGCTATTCTATCGCGCCTTGATCTCGATACGCGAGAAAACTATCTTTCTTTTTCTGTATCTCTCTATCCTTCTCGTCACT
Source organism: Vespa mandarinia (assembly GCF_050613455.1). NCBI lineage: Eukaryota > Metazoa > Arthropoda > Insecta > Hymenoptera > Vespidae > Vespa > Vespa mandarinia. The sequence goes on along the minus strand of NC_140815.1, from coordinate 1,029,777 downwards.
GCGAAACACCGCCCCAATCGTATACAAAACGAACACACGCAAATCGTTTAACGATTTTACTACATAGATAAAGAACGTGTCTCTATTCTTTTTTTTTCGTTTTTGTATTGTCTTGGATCGAACAAATAGCGCATTTCTCGCATATACGTGCGTGCGTGTGTATATAAAAAGAGTATTGCTCAATATTTCGTATACGTGTGTTGTATTAAATTTTATTTCGAAACTTTAAACACTTAGGAACGTCTTAAACAAGTCGTATTAATAAAAAAATACGTTAAATATTTTAAAATATCAACAGAGAAATGTAAGCGCAGTTTTAAAGGTCAAAAAATAATACCTTCCGTGTATGTAAAACCGTTCGTTGAATGGACCTGATGTTTTCAGAACAATTGGCACCGCAGATGAGGTAGTTGCGCACGAGGTAGCGTACAATGCGAATAAGTCGTTTCACGCATATACGGATGTGGGATACTAATTATTTGTAATAATATGCATCACTTATTAAAGAGAAAAGCGAGCGAATTGTCTTTTACAACTTTTCTCGTGACATGCATGATTTAAACGATTGTTTGTATATCTGAATGACAGTCATATACCATTTGTGTTTTTCAACTTCTTATTTTAATAAATATCTAAAAACGTGCGAAGAATATATCGTTTATTCTTTTTTTTTTTTTCTTTTCTTTTATTATTATTATTATTACTATTATTATTATTATAAATAATTCTTCATGATTGCATTGTAAATATGAAAAACACAGAACCACCCCACATTCTCGGTGGTTTCGTCGAGGAGGAGATTCATTAAAAGAATAGTTTCATATTGGAAAAGAACAAGGAAGAAAGATGTTGGATGTAATGAAAGATTAGCATTTTACGTATTTATTCTTATTCTTATTATTATTATTATTATTATTATTATTATTATTATTATTATTATTATTATTATTATTATTATTATTATTATTATTATTATTATTATTATTATTATTATTATTATTATTATTATTATTATTATTATTATTATTATTATTATTATTATTATTATTATTATTATTATTATTATTATTATTATTATTATTATTATTATTATTATTATTATTATTATTATTATTATTATTATTATTATTATTATTAATAATAATGTTAATTTTATTATTATTATTATTATTATTATTATTATTATTATTATTATTATTATTATTATTATTATTATTATTATTATTACTATTATTATTATTATTATCATTATTATTATCATCATCATCATCATCGTCTTTACAATTTCTTCATGAAATTCTACTTGGCGATCCTCGCTTTTTCTCTCTTCTACATATCTAATTATTTCCTATTTCTTAATTAGAACGAAAATTTCGATCGAAGTGAATCGATCGATATGAAATTGAAGATAAATATATATGTCGTCCGCCATATTGTGGATGCATCCAAAGATGCAACATCGATTATTTAGTTTGACGAGTTATCGTACGATCATTTTACAATATTCTATTTTCAATATTCTATTCAATATTCTATTCAATATTCTATTTTGCGTGTGATTGTTCGCTGCAAAAATGTATCCATCCTCAGTTTAACTTATATCTTCTTACTTTGAATATAAATGTATTTTACGGTTGGCGCGGATGTTACGTGATGCCGAAAGAATGCAGCACAGCGTCCATTGGAAAAAGGAAGATCTTAATGACCAAAATACACGCGAAAGAAGAGAAGGAAGAGAAACGAGCCGGAAAAAATGTTATACTTGCAAGGACGGAGGTCGAATCGCGCAGATCGGTCTCTGAGAAAGATCGATTTCCATACGCTCGCGAAAGCTCGCGAGACCACGTTCGGTAATCGAACGACAACCGAGGATCCAAAGTCTTTTCATAGATCGTAACGGTCTCAGTAGCATCAGACCATAATCGGTGATTCCGTGGCAGTAACGCAAGTCGAGATACTCGATCGCCGTGACACCGTGTTCGACCATTGCCAGAAGAGTTTTATCCGTGATGGCTGTCTTCTCCAAACTGAGATCGGTCAATCTATTCGTGGAAAAGAAAGAAAAAAGAAAAGAAAAGAAAGGAAAGGAAAGGAGACAGCTTTAAACTTTGATTCTGCATATGTCAAACCAAAAAGAGAAAATTCGAATTTATAATCTTTTTTTCTTCACCTAGTATTTTCGAACGCTTTTGAAGCTACAATATATAAAGTGTATATATATACTATACATATATATACCATACATTCAGTAATATACACGGCAAAGCTATTCGCTGTGAGAGTCCCTTTTGCTCGAACACGTGCTTTTTTCATATAGAGAGACAGTAGTAAAATACTATTATATAACCTACAATGTGTATATATATATGTTAACAAAAAGAAACAAAAAGAAAAAACAACAGCCACGAGACGTATAGAGACGACTATCAGACGACTATAGAGACGACAACCAGAACAATAACGCAATATTGACGACAATGAATTTTAGTAATCGTTTCTATATGCCTTACATTTTGGAAAAAATTATAATATATGTATATTATTACTTGTTTTATATATATATATATATATATATATATATATATATATATATATTACTCGTTGGATAATAAATGTGTACGTGTATGTGTGTGCGTGCGTGTGTATGTGTGTGTGCGTGCGTGTGTATGTGTGTGTGTATGTACGCGCGCGCGTGTAATACATGTATTATCCATATAATATATATATATATATAAATATGATCGTGCTGGAGCTTTCGATACAATTAATCCTTTATTAAATGTATCGTTATTACGCTTTTATTCGTACGTACGTTGTGAGAAACTTGAACATGGACTCCACAGCCTCGTCGGATATTTGATAACAATCGGCTAATACAAGTTGTCGAAGGTTACGGTTGTACCGAACTAACGACAATAGGAAATCTGTGGTGACCCAATCACAGCCTCTTAGCCTTACAGACGTGAGATTACGACATTTGGTTATCTCGATAAAGTCGCACCGCATCTGCGGCCCGTTGCAACCGGTCAAGTCCAAATGCGTGAGTCCGGGATTTGAACCGAGAAGGTTGACAAGATGAGAACTTCCGAGCCAGTAGCTATTACTAAGGTCGACACGTCGCAACCTCTTACAGCCTTTTACGAATCCCTTGACAAAGTAAAGAAATATAGATCAAAAAATGCATATGTATAGCGTGTACATAGAAACACGGAGCGTGAGCGGACGAAATTAGAAAAAACAAAAAAGATAAATAAATAAGCACAATTTATTCCTTATATATGTATATAATAAACAAGCAAAATCATTGAAGGATTTCGGATTATATATATATATATAAAAAGTCAAACGGAAAGAAAGCGAATCGCATAGGATCGGAATCGAGATGTGTAGAATATCGGGATGACCAAACAAAAAAAAAGTAAAAATAAAAAAAATAATTTGTATACGTGTTCATACACGCGTAAGAGTGACCGGCCATCGATGTCCTCTCAATAAATAAATAACTAAATACATAAATGAATATATAAATAAAAAGCATCTGCAGGTACGGGACGTATGTATACCAGGCACGACTACCACGCTACTACTGCTACTACCCCTTCACGCGCGTGACGAGAAAAAAAACTTGTCTCTTGCCGGCTTCGTCTTCGTCGCCATCGTCGTCGGGTGTCGTCGTCGGTAAAAAAAAAAAGAAAGAAAAAAAAATGCCAAATTACGAAATAAAGCGAAATGAACAAAAACAAAAAGTAATAAAAAATATATATAAAAAAAGCGAAGCGAAACAAAACAAAACAAAACAAAATAACGAACGACGCGCCAGAAGGGAATGTTTCGAACTATTATGCATATTGTAATATGATGTGTGATGTAGGACTCGATAGCCTTGCTACTACCGAACACCTATGGACTATACTTCGAAGGAGTTGGGCTCAAAATCCGTGTATGAAGAGATGTCCAACGTGTCCCATGTGGCGATGTAATTGTCGACCAGGACTTGGTACTTTGTTGAGGAGAGGCATCGAAGGTTACAAAGGTCCCGCAGATCCAGTCGAATAAAGATGTGCCTGTAGATCACGTCGTACCAAGGCAAGTCCACTAGCCTCAGTATCATTTCTTCTTTAATTCTTTTCTTTCTCACTCTATAACTTTATCTATCTGTCTTTCTAACTATTTTTACAATCTAACTGTCTTTCTAACTATCTTTTTATCTGTCTGTCTTTCTGTCCGCTTGTCTATCTATATGTCTCTTTTTTCGACACCTATGATATTTAAAGAAAACAAAACGGATAATAATTATTTTCGTCTACATTTTTACTTAATTTATAATTATCAAAACTTTCATTTTTATCCTCTTTCGAAATCTTTGAGAGATATTTTTTCTTTCTTAGCAAAACCAAGTAGAGAAAAGAGAGAGTGAGAGAGAGAAACACATCTTGAATCGAGTCCACACACACATATATGTATACATATATAGTATATATATATATAGTGTATATAGTGTATATACATGTATATACAAATTTATAAAATCTCTCCGCGATTCTGTGATTTTTAAAAATTGTCTAGAAACGAAAATAATACTGATCTCCCTTTTGACATTCAACAAATTTCGCTTTATCTCTCTCTCTCTCTCTCTCTTTCTATATATATATATATATATCTGTCTGTCTGTCTGTCTGTCTGTCTGATCTTTCTTTGTCTCTTATTGCACTGTTAAACTTTCTTCCGTTCCATTTCTTTCCCAATTATTCCATTTTCCTCAATTCCACGAGTCTTACAAAGCGTCGTTGATATAATTGATTTGACAAACACTCGATTAAATGCGTTTCATCGATACAAATGTTTAGGCGTTTTTTTTATTCTGATTCTTTTTTCTCCTTTTTTTTTTGGGATCAACCGTGACGAAATAAAAATTGACACTAATTAAATAAACGTATTTCGTGGTAAGTAGACAGGTAAGAAAATAAGGATCTAAAGTGAAATTTATATTCATTACTTAGAAGATAACGCGTGTTATCTTATATCAATGTAACGTGAATTATTACATTTATTTAAGTGTTTTTTCTTTCTTTTTTTCTTTTTCTTTTTTTTTAGATTAATATATTTGCTTTAAAAAATGATAAAAATCAATTGAATATTATAAAAAGACTTCCGATTTCTTCTCTTCCTTGTATTCTCCAATCTCTATTCCCTTTTTATCGAAATTACGATAAAAATCAAGAAAATTAATTATAATAAATTTGTGAAAATGAAAGTCGGCTATTTTAAATTTTATTTTACGATTCGTTGGAAAATATTCAAATGTTAAAAACAAAATGCAAAATTACCGAAGAAACATACGACGATGATGTTTGCAGCATTATCTTGCAAATAATACTTGATGTTGTGAATTGCGACATTTTTTAACGTGACGTAATAAAAACGTGATGTAAATTGATAAAGTACAATTTTATATACGATATATTCGTTTTACGAAATAACGAATTAATGCGATACATAAGCGGATAGATTCTATTCCAGTATACATTTTTTCCTCTCCTTAATAGTTTGGAATTACGCAAGATAAAATAGTGTGTCATACTTCGGACGCGAAGTAGATTGAAAATCATTCGAGAAACAACGCACGAGATAAAAATTCTCTGTAAGTTATGATTACATAATTTGAAATACCTACTGGCAAAGTAGTTAGTTATTTTAAGAATATCAAGTACTTCCCCTTCTCACATTATTTTAAACGATCGAAATTTGCAACGTTTTAAAACGAGGTCGATAAAAAGTATGAATTTGAGAACAATTTCTATTGATAATAGAAAAACTTTTCCTTAAAAGATTTTACGTCTAATTTTATCAAGCTCCGATGAATCATAAAGATAACGCATGACCCCAACATGAAGTAGCATCTTTTTTTAAACGATTGTCTACCTACATTTAGCTTACAACGGTTGTCCGTTTCATTGAGCCACGCGCTCTGACGTAAGGATACGCCATCCAACGAATCACTATACAACACACATACATACACACGCATACATATATATATATATACACACACACACATACACACACACACAACACACATCGGTGGCATACAGTCGCCAGACATTCGCAGTGTGTCTTCAGAAATCCATTTATTCTCATAAGAAATCGTGTACTTCGCCAATGGCAGAAAATTTACGGTACGGTTTTTTTTATTTTATTTTCTTACTTTCTCGATCACTCGCAATTACAAAAATTATCTTCCGAATATCATTTTGGAGAGGTTATGTTTCGTTCAACCTTTGGTCACGATGAGGTTAAGTTCGTTCACGCGTGACGAATCGCGAACATTCGTGTAATTCAAATGGAACGAAACCATGTTCTATATGGGATGAGGAAACGTCCGTTTTCACGTTCCTTGTTTCATCATTCGAATGATTACTCTAGTGACGAAGTGTGAACGCACTCTGACCAATCGGTCCACGAAACTTTGATCCTGTAACGTTCCGAAAGAGGAACGGTATATAGGTTATGTAATCAACAGGGCCGCATCTAGCCACTCCAGTACGTTGTTATTCATTAATATTATTGCTATATTATTGCTCTTTATATCTCTTATAGTTATCATTTTAAATTTATGACAATTCTTTTTCTGTTTTATTTATTCACGATATAGAGAGTTTTTCAATTCAAATGCTTGTATTTTACATATACCTTATTATCGATCGTGAATTCGACAGAAAATATTGCGAGTGATCGAAAATAATGAAGCGATCAATAGAAAAATGTATCAGAAAGTGCCAAATTTTTTCTCAAATGCTTCAGAGAAGGTCTTCTTCTGGGTATGGGAAATCCTCTGCTTGATATATCTGCGACTGTAGACAAAAATTTTCTGGAGAAGTATGACTTAAAAGCCAACGATGCTATTCTTGCGGAGGAAAAACATAAATCTCTATACGATGAGTTAATCAACCTGTATAATGCCAATTTTATTGCTGGTGGTTCTGTACAGAATACAATGCGAGTAACACAAGTAAATTTAATTTAATATTTTTTTCATATTCTGTGGAAAATTTCATATTCAGGAGCAATTTTCTATAACAACTTGTTACTATAGTCGGCATCTATATTTTTTTTAGTGGTTCTTGAAAAAATCAAAAGTTGCCAGTTACATGGGTTGTGTAGGTAATGACAAGTATTCCAAAATATTGGAAGAACGAGCTCTTACAAATGGCTTAAATGTTTGCTATCAATATACGGATAAGGAACCAACTGGGACTTGTGCCGTTCTTATCACAGGAAAGGAAAGATCTCTATGTGCTAATTTAGCAGCTGCAAATTGTTTCTCAACATCGCACATAGAAGTACCGGAAAACAAGAAACTTATAGAAAATGCAGAATATATTTATATTTCTGTAAGTATATATACAATTATTCTCTATGTATCTCGCAACCTTTTGTTGTTTTCTTTTATTAGTCATACACAAGAAAAATTCTATCTTTGATTTTGATATTACAGGGGTTTTTCTTAACCGTTAACCCAGAAGTAATTCAAATAGTGGCTAAGCATGCATATGAAAACAATAAAATGTTTATGATGAATCTCAGTGCACCATTTATACCCGACGTTTTTAAAAAACCATTAGGAGATGTTCTTCCTTATGTAGATATTTTATTTGGTAATGAAGCAGAGGCAGATGTATTTGCAAAAGTCCATGATTTTAAGACTACAGACAGAAAGGAGATAGCGTTAAAGATATCTCGTATGGAGAAGATAAATAAAAAAAGGAACAGAATCGTCATAATTACACAAGGTTCTGGACCAATTCTTTTAGTTAAAGACAACATAGTGAGAGAATATCCTACTACGAAAATCCCAGAAGAAAATGTAATTGATACTAATGGTGCTGGGGATGCATTTGTAGGAGGTGAATTATGTCAAATATGGATACTTAACAATTTGTACGTACGTTCGATTATTATTTTATATAATTCTAATTTATTTTATATCTGCAGGTTTTTTGGCACAACTGATTCAAGGGAAAGATATAGAAATATGTATAAAATGTGGTATTTGGGCTGCCACACAAATTGTACAAACTTCTGGATGTACTTACAATGGCAAACCTGACTTTAAACTTTGATTAAAAATAGATTTATTAGCAATTGTAAATCCAGTACTTAAATAAATACCTTAATAACTATATTATATAAAATCTTTTTATGGCAATGGTAAATCAACATTATTCATGTTAATATATTTGTAATTCATGAATAAATTTTTTTAGAACTTCTCATTTAAAGTTTATTATTATAATGTATGTAATGTATCCATAAGTGATATTTAATGAGTACATATTTAACGATAACAGGTCACTAGATAATAAATATCAATTGTTTCTATAATTTGCATTTTTCTTATAAAAATAATGATATATTATTTTCTCGAACGATGAAAAACGTGATTCTAGATATCAGACGAATTAAGTCTATAGATTAGTTTATAAATTAGAAACTAAATTATAGGTCATGATTGAAGGAACTCAAAGTATGGAGAATTAGCCTTAAAAAAATGCACAAGTACATCATAGAATCTAAGAATTTTAATAGGAAGTAACATCATCGATTGCGTTTCTTTACATAATTGAAAGATTGAACATGAGAAGAAGTATGAAGTGCGAATATAATTTTATTTCGTTAACGTCGTCAATCATAACGGCTTTACGTTAGGAAATAAATATTACCGTTACGTGAAGGTATTGATAGATTTATTATGACTAACAGTGAAAAAAGCGATTAACATTATAAAAATAAGTATTGCTAAACGGGCCAATCAGCGTAATCTACTTACGGTCCTAACAGTCCTATACAACAGATCTATAAGTTTTTATAACAATTAGCGACAAAGCATGATAATTGGCTCGTTTCTAGAATGAAAAATAATTTACTACCGCCAATCAGTGTATTCGGCATTACCAACTTGCTGTTGATACCAACATCCCCTTTCTTATTAAAAAATAAAATGTCGGTCGGGTGAAGAATATACGGAGAGAGAGTATCGTGTATGATACTGAAAATTGATTTAGTTAAATACCGACGAGAACACGTATAAAATAACGAACGCATCAACGTTTGAATCGTGATCGTTAATAACGAATTAGTTTGATCCCCTCTTCCATATTTTTTCCTCATTTCAATGATTAATGAATATCGTTGATTTTGCATGAAAATTACCATCGGTGTATGTAAATTTATATTTCAATTGAAGCAAAAAGTTTCGATTATATGGAAAAAAGAACGACGCGATAAGGGACAGGTGTGAGGTGAGTAAAAGCATTACGATAAAACTCCCTAGTTATTATCTACGATCGTAGCAAAGTTGGCATGCCTGACGTCGTGACCGTTTTGGCTTTTGCTCCTGGCTGCAAATCATTCTTCGCGTACGGCGTCGTTTCAGGAGTGTTCGTAATACGTAATTCTTACCCCCCAACTCCCCTCCCTTACTCCCCTCTCTTTCTTTTTAACTCGTCTTCACCGGGTAAAGTGGAAAGGGAGAGAGGGTTTCTGTTAGTGGCACGCAATACCGAGAGACACGCACGTGTGACGCTGGACGAGAGCGAGAAGGGCTTCTAGTCGGTAGAGAGAGCGATTATTCGTGGAGATCGGTTGGATAGGAGGTGATTGGTCGAGGCAAAGGCGCGTGTCGCGCCAAGATACACTCCGAAGTGAATGGGCGCGTTTCATCGTCCGCATTTCGGTGTACGGGTTCGTTATTTGATTCGCTATTTGCCTCGGTCCTCTCCTCGGTTCGTCGTTCTGCCGCGCCGTAGGAGCGCGCAGTATGTGCGCAGTGCGCTCCCACCGCGTGCGCGTAGTGTGTCTAACCCCCGCCGACGACTGCCATCTTTGTCAAGTGGGTAACCTTTGTTGATTTGTGTGAAATGTGACGCCGTTGTCGCGAGATAATTGGTGATCGGTGATTAAGCGCGAAGCGCGTGTCGACGCGATAAAGTGTTTAACGATAGTGTTTTCCCTGGAGTATCGTCGTCATCTTGGATACATCATAAATGGAACTATTTTGACCAGGTAAAGAAACAGCAACAGCAGCAATATAGCAGCAATAGCAGTAGCAGCAACAGCAGCAGCGGTAGCGGTAGTAGCAACAGCGGTAGTAGTAGCGGTCGTATAAACAGCAGAAATGTGAGGAGGAGGAGGAGAAAGATGAGGAATCGATGGAGGAGGAGGAGGAGGAGGAGGAAAGGGAAAAGTGCTCGGCATATATGCGACTCGCAGGATGTGCACGTCTTCTCTGTCTTCAGAGAGAGAGAGAGAGAGAGAGAGAGAGAGAGAGAAAGAGAGAAAGAGATGGGGATATTGCCAGAGACAGTTGCCGTCGGCACCGTTGTCGTTATCGTCGTTATTCTCTTCATTTTCATTATCATCGTCTTTTTTCCTTATACTCATTGATGAAGATAACGACGACGATGCACTCTAAACGAAATTTCGAGCTCAAGCCGAGGCATTGAAAATTATAGTATGGGAAAACAACCGCGTCATTCTTCGATAATCCGAGGACGCGCGAAAACGCGTGCGAAAAGAGACAGATAGAGAGAGAGAGAGAGAGAGAGAGAGAGAGGAAGAGAGAGAGAGAGAGAGCCGTCTCGTATCGTGCCGTGCCTACTCAAGATGGCTGCCCGTCGGGCTTCGAGAACATTGGTCGGCCGTCGCGTAACACGATGCCTTCTTTCGGGCGGAGAGCGGCCGTTGTGTCGTATCATACGTTCGGTCACTTCATGATTCTTCGGTTTTTCTTTAAGGAAAAAAATACTTTGGAAAATGGAAATAGATGGATTCATCGATAAACGTAAAGATCATTGTCGGCTGGCTCGTTAAGCGACGGAATTTTTCTTCAAAAATGAGCACGAGCCGACGGCCGCCGGGAGGCGGTCGATCGTGCGCTCTTTCTCTTTCTCTATCATCTATCTATCTATCTATCTCTATATCTCGCCCTCTCTCTCCCCCCTCCCTCCCTCTTTCTGTCTCCCCCTGTCGCTGGGTTCATCGATTTTTTCACTCTCTACACTGTCCTGGTTGGCGAGCTCGAAAGTGGACGAAGTGGTGGCCTAGGATAGTTAGTTAGCATTAACAGTTGTATTCGTCCCGTCGTTGTCCTCGTCCTCGTCCTCGTCGTCGTCGACGCGACGGGCGGCGGCAGCAGCAGCTGCTATCTCCATCTCGCTCCCTCTCTGTTGTCTCTATTTCTCTCTCTCTTTCTCTCTTTCTTTCTCTCTTGGTCGCTTACTCGCTCTTTCTTTTTCTTTCTCTTGCTCTCCCCTTCTAGCGCGTACGATCTCGCTCAATCCGTCAGCCACTATCGTCGTCGTCGTTGTCGTCATCTTCGTCTTTGTCGTCGTCGTCGTCGTCGTCGTCGTCGTCGTCGTCGTTGTCGTCGTTGTCGTCGTTGTCGTCGTTGTCGTCGTTGTCGTCGTTGTCGTCGTTGTCGTCGTTGTCGTCGTTGTCGTCGTTGTCGTCGTTGTCGTCGTTGTCGTCGTTGTCGTCGTCGTTGTTGTCTTGTCATTGCCGTTGTCGCGTTGTACAAGAGGGCCCAACAAGCACGCACAGCTGGCTGTGGAGAGCGGCTTCTCTTCACCCTCGGCCCCTCGTTCTTCTCTCTCTCTCTCTCTCTCTCTCTCTCTCTCTCTCTCTCTCTCTCTCTCGTTTCTCTTCGTTCTCTTATAACTGAACGAGCGAGTCGACGAGTTAAGCGAACGGACAGCGACGGACGCGATCGCTCCTACCACCATGTTCTTCTCTTCGTCTTCTTTCCTTTGGACTAATAAGACAAGGAGACGAGAAAGACGTTGCCTCTCTTTTCCTTTCTCTCTCTCTCTCCCCTCTCCCTCCCTCCCTCCGTCTCTCTCTCTCTCTCTCTCTCTCTCTCTCTCTCTCTCTCTCTCTCTCCAACAAAATCGCGAAAGTCCTACAGTTGGTCGTACATATAAGTATATACATATATATGTATGTACGTGTTGAACGTAGTAACGATGGATCTCTTATTGTCTCTCTGTCTCTCTTTCTCTATATATATATTCCTCTCAATGTCCCGTTTCTTTTCTTTGCTTCGACAACAAAACTCCATTCGATTTCGCGCTTCTCTAGCAAGTCCAGCCGAATACGACAAATATATATATATATGTATATATATATATATATATACACATGCGTATATATTATATACTTTCTATCCTTTACGAAGTATATATATATATATACGATCTATTCCTTTCCTTCTGACAACATTCGTCGATTCTTCTTTTTTCCTCGTCATTGCCAATCGTATGACACGCGTCAGGTATGCTATATACCATCATGTAAATTCGAAGTGGCATCATTACTTTGAAACAAATTAGGCAATATGTACATCATTTCCATGTTACTACCAGTCCCTTTTACTATGACTTAGTCGCTAAGAATTAGCTGTATTTTTTTCGATTAAAATTTCGATAATTTTTCATATATTGTTTTAATCGTGATTTAATTCAAGTTCGATCACCCATATCATTGTACATTTTTTAGTATATATTGATATTATTGTTATTATGTATAATTTCGTTTTACCCGATTGATACGACACATTTTTAATTAAACCAAAGTGTGCTCGTTGAATATCCATTTTCTCGTAAGCTTCCCTATCCCCCTCTCTTCCTCTGTGTGTGTGTATGTGTGTGTGTGTATGCGCGCACGCGTGCTTGCTTGCGTGTGCATACGGTCATAATCCGTTAAGCTTATAATAGGAAGTTCGTAAAAATAAAATTTAAATTTCGCGGTCCGAAATGAGCTGAAACGAGAAACTCTACAGAATGGCAGATGCGTGGGTGTCAAGCGTGACGTGTGTTCCGTTCGATTTCCATCTTTTTTATCATCTTCTAGTCTTGTTCCCACGCTCGAAAAAAACCCGACCTCGTTGAAATGGTTTGATGGTGTTACGAGGGATGCTTGAGAGAGTCGTCATCATCCGCTTTTCGTCGTTTCTTAATGTGTGTCTGTGTATTCTCTCTCTCTGTCTCTCTCTATCTCTCTCTCTCTCTCTCTCTCTGTCTCTCTCTCTCTCTCTCTCTGTCTCTCTCTCCCCCCCCCCCTCTCTCTCTCTCTCTCTCTCTCTCTCTCTCCGTTGGTACGAAGTAATTAGCGCGAATCGTTGGAGTGGTCCGTTAAAAAAGAAATACACGATCTATACCAAAATTGTTGAAATCAGCTCCGGTAAATGGCCGATTAAAAAATTTAAGTCAAGGTCGTCAATTCACATTTCAAGTGTTATCTACGACGTCCCGTGAAATATCTTTCGAATGTGTCGGATAGCCTAATCGGTGAATTATTATATACGAGAATTTATTTGCAAATATTAAGTTAGTTCTTTCTAATTAATCATTTATTCATATTTGGAATTTAACTGTCTACATAATCCCAGTTATGCTCAATTGTCTTTAAATTGGAACGTAGAGTCGATGAGAAGTAATACCATTTAATGGTCTAACGAAATCATCGAAGATATAATTTTATACATATATATATTTTCTTTCTGGTCAAAAATGACGTTCATTATCGAATAAATGTCAAATGTAACTAACGAATTCGATTTAATTGTTAAATTTATCGATTTTAAATAATCGATTTTAATTGTTAAAGAATTCGCTAATAATATCCAATGAACGAATGGAATCGGAATTTTTAATAATAAATTTCCTTCTATACTCATTTATTATTTGGATGATAATAGCCTGTTAGAAAATTGATGTCTATTTCAATCGATTATCGTATTTGTAACATTTCTTTATTGATGATATTCCGTGTTAAATGACGAAAAGATTCTTAACATAAATTTTGCACGTTTTGTTTTGATAAAAAAGAAAAAATAGAGAGAGAGACATGGGTTTCATTGAATATCTACACAACTTACGCAACTTACTAACGTAAATTTATAATCACGCATTTTTGCAGTCGTTTTTTATCGTTACTAGAAAAACTCTTCTATCTCGCATGCGCGAGCAAGGAACATTGGTCAAGTGTATTGCGTCGTGCTTATAATTTGTCATTCGATGAAGTTACAAAAAAAAAAAGACGAGCTATATCCTTCCAAAACAATCATTCGTATGTGATAATTCATATAAAATTCATCGCTGAAACTGAATAACTTTTTTTCGGGTAAATACGTCTAATAAACTCAATTCTGGTATCGTCCAAATCGAAGTTATTTCTTAATCAGTGTGATTTTTCACATATGTATATATGTATATATGTATATATGTATATATATATATATATATATATATATGTATGTATATATGTATACATGCATGTATATCTAGTAGATCTTAACAAATGAGATGATTATATTGTTACTTTCATACGTACATAAATACATGAGATACGATAGCAATATCGATCGTATTACATAATCAATAATAAAAGTTACATTTATTTATAATATCCCTCATTTCATTTACCTATCGATAATTCCAAAATTTTTTATGTCGCGAGAAGAAATTTTTCTACTTTATGAAGATAGATAAATACATATATTATATATATATGTATTTACATAGATATATACATATATTAAGAAGGAAAACAAATTTCATGTAAAAATATTCAATAAAGAGAATGAAATAGAGATGAAATATCCACGTGGCAAGAAAACGGCGCGTAGTTTACTTTGGCATCAAGGATACGAGAGGGAAAGAGATAGAACGAGAGACCGAGAAGAGTAGGAGGGTCGGTTTAAAGTTGCGGTTTTACTACCTCTTTTCCTCCCCTACCTCTATCTCTCTTTCTCTTTTCTCTCTCTCTCTCTCTCTCTCTCTCTCTCTCTTTTATCAACTTCTGCTTCGTCTCCTTTATTGCCGGCAAAACTCTCTTGAGGAATATTTATTATGGTGCACCCGCGTGCGAAAGCGAGAGAGAGCGAGAGAAACAGAGACGGAGAGACAAAGTTGATGGCACTGGCCTAGGTCAACTCGTATCGCAGCTGCATCTCGTCTTCCTGTGATTTGCCGTAAACGTTTAGGTCGTTTAGGATTTTTCTAATCAAGAAGAGGGGAAATGGGACAGCTTTATCCGAAATTACATTCTTTTTTATATTACACAGTTTCGTTTCTCTCTTTCTCTTTTTTTTTTATGTCGTCCCTCATACCGATTTCTTTTTTCTCTCTCGACAATTTTGTATTAATTGTGTAATTGTCAATTGTTGATAGTTCATCGTTTCATAATCTCTATTTTTTTTTTTTTTTTTTTTTTTTTATGAGAATTTACGTTCGTGAAGATCTTATTATTATAGTTGTTGCCTTGGTTAGATTAACGTTCTTCCCGTGTTATAATCTATCATAGGGTTTGCGAATAAGTTCAAAGTTTAAATCTTGATAAAATGAATACGTTTGTGACATTCGTTGGGTACAATAGTATTTTAACTGTTTCTGAGTGCTTAGAGCATCGGGCCCATGTTACGTAATTGGACGCTGCTGCTTGGAGATCTATCGACACATCGAAACTGGTGCTATCACGTAGCTTTGGCATTTTTCGACATGAATTTAAACAAACGTTTTACATTTTATCACTTTTTCCTATTATTTTTCGACAAGATTTTTTTTTCAAATACTTGCCATTCACTTAGCCACTCAAACTAGTTAAATAGTATTGATTTTGTATTTGTATCACAATTGTGTCTTATGTACGAGGTATCCTCATCAATTTGGCGGGAAAATTTAACTGCTTCTACTTTCAAATTTGATTATCATTAATCGATTTCGTAATATCGTATAGTCATCCTTATGATTGTTTTTTTTTTTCTTTTTTTTTTTTTAACTATAAAATATGGAAAGATAACGAAAGGAAAAAAACATTTAAAACGACATTTATTTGACATTTTATGATGACGTTTAGAGAATTGAAAATACGATCATTAAGGTGGAGGAAGACGCAAAAATAAAAAAGAAAAATAAAAAAGTATAAAAAAGATCGTGATACGTCTCCCGATAAGATCTTCGAGTTTGTGGGTGGTCTTCTGTATAATATTATAGTTACAGACAACGATAATGCATCCACGATTTGACGATCGAGTTATATCGTGACTTGGAATTACTGATCGCCGCGTATTCCTCCTATCGAAAGTTCTTATGATAATCTATACATAGAGTAGGAACATTGTTTCTCACGATTGGTCATAATACAATGGATTAAAGGGGCGGGGGTTAGTATTATTTCTTAATGACAAAAAAAGAAACTTCTTTATTACTCATCATAGATTGATTTTAATATTTAACATCGTTCAATTTCTTAGAACAATTATGTGTATATGTAATGTTATATATGTTATTATTTATATAGATATAATTATATACATTATTTATATAATAATTTATATATACAATTATATATCATATAATTATATTATGTAAGAATATAAATAATATATATGTATATATATAAAAATCATTTCAATGAACTACTATAAACATATTTAGTTTCAAAAAGTCATCGATTTTACATGGAATAACTATTATATATGATCAAGTAAATCTAAGATCCGAACGAATCGCGGGAAAGTAAAACGACGGTAGAGAGAAAGAGAGATAGTGTGTGTGTATTTGTTTGTGTGTGTTGAATATGAGTCGGTATATCTGGTGTGTATACATAGGTGCGTATGGGAGATTGAATTAGTGAGGCCACGCGTTCGCCTATAGGTTGTTTCGCGTTGCGCAATATGGTTACTCATAATACGTTAGTTCGCGATTTTAAATATTTCTTTCCGTTCTCTATATACTATTTTATTCAACGTGTACGTTTTCTTCCTCTAAGGAGGGAAAGAAATTTAAACTCATAGGAGAAAGTCGGAGAAAACTGAGAGATCGTTTTACGAAGAAATTGTTTCGTGCTAGTCTACGATTCGTTAGAATGGCAACCTTTAAAATCCTTTCCTTCGTCCTCGAACCGATACTTTAACCTTTTGAAGGTTAGGTTAGACGATGATGCTTTTCGTCGAGGTTTGGAATCACGAATATTTCGCCGATCGATTGTTAATCGATATAATAGTAGGTATCGGTACATAGGCTAGTCGAGTGAAAGCTGGAGGATAAAGGCTACGCGTCAAAGAACGTGGGAAAGTGTGAGACACGATCAGAGTTCAATACAATGTTGCAATTTATTTTCGATAAAACCCTATCAATAACTATCGTTTCTACATATCATATGTATGCGTGTATATGTGTGTATTTTTCGTTTTTTAAAAGGAACAAAATTGCAAATAAGAAATTGAAATGAACGAATAACAGTTGGTCATACGATACAAGAAAATCTCGTTTTTATAAATTTATGCTGATTATAATGAAATTTTTACGATATTTCAAAAACTAATCAAAATCGAACATTGTTGTTTATTTACATATTACCTGCTAATTCGAGCAAGACTCGTTTCATATACCAATCGTTTGAGTCTCTCAAATCCTTTTGATCATCGGTCTTTTTTACCGAACCGCCGCTATGAATCTCAGATCTTATTTGGATAAAATGTCGGTAATACGTAGAAAGAATTGAACGTTGAACCAATGTGGCGATTTGCTAGATTTTCATCCGTATATTTTTCGTATAAAGTAGCTGCTGCTTTCGTTGTCTTTAGAAGAGTTAGCTCGTTGATCGATTGGCTACGAGTCATGTTCAATGTGGCTTTTGACGATTAACCCTTTCGCCACGGCAGTTTGCTCCACCGGAGTGACACCGCTGAACGGAGCACTGCGCCGAAAAGTGTGCATATCGCGCTTATGTGTTCGGACTTACATCTTTCGGTGCAGCCTCATCATTCTCTTGATCGTACGATGTTTTAATTGTTATACAACAACATATTTGGAGGTTTTTTTTTTTTTTTTTTTTTTATAAAGTGTTATGCACTAACGTCGTCTATAGACGATGCTTGTACACACAGGCCGTCACGCGGATGTCGTCCATAGACGATGCTCGTAGCGAAAGGGTTAATATACATGCGATTAATATCAATTTTGACACGCACACAATATGCGAATATATATATTTCTTTTTTTTTCCAGTGGGTCCTTACGAGAAATCAATAAATTATAACAAGAAAAAGGGAAAAAAGGAGAAGAAGAAGAAGAAGAAAAGAAAAGGTGGAAAAGGAGAAGGTACGATAGTGGCAAGTAGTGTGATGGACCTTGCCATCCGCAGAATGTGAAGAATGTCGCGAGCTCGGGACCAAACATTGCCGAGCCTCGATATATAATATATCGCGGGCTCGGAGACAGCCCTCTCCCTCTCCGGTAGCCTGCCCTCCCGGTGGCTTTCCGAGATGGACGAGAGCGAGTCAGCCGACACGTGGTCGGTCTGGTTCCTGGACGCGATACGAAAGATACGTAGCCAGAAACAGAGGCCGAGCGTCGAACGAATATGTCACGCAATAAGGCAGCATCACAATTTTCACGAAGAAGAGATCGCGGAACATCTCGAGGTTGCTGTCAAACGGGGCGACGTTCTTAAGATCTTCAACAAGGGTCAATCATCTTACAAGGATCCTGGTGGTTTGCAATCGAAACCATTGAAAGTTGGTAGAGGGACCGATTTAAGCAAGGTTTTAGGCAAGGCTGTGAGGGAGCTTGGCGAGAGAGATGGTTCCAGTTTGAAGAACATCGAGAAGTACATAAGGCAAAGTCATACGGTAGAAGAGGAAGCTGAAGGAGATCTCAGGACAGCTCTGAGACTTTCTGCGAAAAGGGCGGTCGAAAGGGGACTCGTTCTTCAAGACGGTAGGCTCTTCAGACAACCCGACAGGCCGCCGTACCTTAAGAAACTTGGTAATGCTGAAGGAGCGGCCCATCACAGCCTGTCTCAGGAACCTCCCGCGCCCAAGGTTAGTAATAGTAGTAGTAGTAATAGTAGTAGTAGCGTAGTACCAGTAGTAGTAGTAATAGTGTAGTAATAGTGTAGTAATAGTGGTAGTAGTAGTTGTAGTAATAGTAATAGTAGTGGTAGTTTAGTAGTAGTAGTATTAGTAGTAGTATTTTAGTAGTACTAGTTGTATTTTAGTAGTATTTTAGTAGTATCAGTAGTATCAGTAGTATTAGTAGTATTTTAGTTGTATTTTAATTGTATTTTAGTAGTATTTTAGTAGTATTTTAGTAGTATTTTAGTAGTATTTTAGTAATATTTAGTAGTATTTTAGTAGTATTTTAGTAGTATTTTAGTAGTATTTTAGTAGTATTTTAGTAGTATTTTAGTAGTATTTTAGTAGTATTTTAGTAGTATTTTAGTAGTATTTTAGTAGTATTTTAGTAGTATTTTAGTAGTATTTTAGTAGTATTTTAGTAGTATTTTAGTAATATTTTAGTAGTATTTTAGTAGTATTTTAGTAGTATTTTAGTAGTATTTTAGTAGTATTTTAGTAGTATTTTAGTAGTATTTTAGTAGTATTTTAGTAGTATTTTAGTAGTATTTTAGTAGTATTTTAGTAGTATTTTAGTAGTATTTTAGTAGTATTAGTAGTATTAGTACTTGTAGGTTTACGCCTTCTACTCAACTGATGGTACGCGTTGTTTTCGTGACCTTGAACTCGACCACTTCATGAAGGGCAACAAGCAGCACGTTCCTTTGCCTTTATACCTCCTCCCTCTTATCTTGGAAATGCTGATGCCTGGTACCACGAGGAGAGAAGTCAGAATTTTAATTTTCATCCAAATCTTCGATTTACCCTGAGTCATGTCCGCGTTTGTAATGCTCCCTAGAAAATAGGTCAAGGACGATCTATTAATCTTAAACGCAGTTCATACTCATCTATAGCTTTCAATCACAATTTCGATGGTCACGTGGTTTAGTCCGCCAAATGTCCCTTCCGTTTGAAACACTCTTAGGTGGAGTGCTACGAGAGCACAAGATCAGTGAGACTCTGACCTCTATTCATTGAGTACTGCTATTCATTAGGTTGCGCATGTTTTGTATCTAACATTGTTAAAGCCTGCTTAAACATTCTTCTTCTTAATGGTTATATTTATTTTATCTTCGTAATTAACGATGCATTGAAACAGTAATTAAATTGCACGTATTAGCATTGTTTATCGTAAAGAACGAATTAACATCGAATTTGCATCTCTATCTTAATATTATTATTCACGAATTTAGATTTTTTTGATTCTGTCAAAAGGAAGAGATAATCCCGTTTGTATTTTTGCAAATTTTTTTTTCAAGCTAGGATGTGATAATTATCAATTAACGGGAAAAGAAATTTTATTAATATACTGCGATGTAAAATCATGCTATTCTTTTCCTCCCAAAATTTTGGCGGAAAGTATTTCAATTTTAAAATGTATATGTAACTCGATTTTTCGTTCAAAATACCGTTGAAATTGTCTTTGTTAAAGTTGCTCTTTACTACTTATGTCACTGACTTCTCGGATGACTCACAAAAGAATTGCTGGCAGCTTTATTCGCTCGTGGTATACTTAAAAGGATACAATGTAAAGCCACTCCAGGTAAAGATCGACAGGATTATGAAGTTCCTCGATTGATGTGTCATCGCATTGCGAACAGAAATAAATTGAAAATTAAGTTTATTGATATAATGAACGTTAACTGTAGCATAAAAATCCAATGAAATCCCACCGCGAAAGGTAACGGGTCGATACTTTTTTCGCGGTTGGCGTACCAACTCTCTCTTTCTCTCTCTCTCTCTCTCTCTCTCTCTCTCTCTCTCTCTCTCTCTCTCTCTCTCTCTCTCTCTCATACACACACACACAAAGATTGTAAATTCTGTAAAAGACTGGGCATTCGCTTCAGTGTGGTTGATTTCTTGTCTCTTCGAAGCATGCATTGTATCGTACTTCGTTTATAGAATACCTCTTGGTAATCCATATCAATTATGGAGAATTAAATGCTCCCGCAATCGTAACAAAATACGGATCTTATAAAAAAAGAAAAAAAGAAAAAGAAAAAGAGCAATAAGAAAAGAAAGAAAGAATATATTTTTACGTTTAAACATATAAGACTTTTAGAAATTAAACGATCACAATGTAGAAATGTGATAAAAAATAAAATAAGTAAATAAAAATCGTTTCACATAAATGATGGTAGAGGCCTTTAGTTTTTGATGCGTAAAACATCGGGATTATTCGCGTTGCCCGTGGAAGGACGACATAACGCAATGCAACGAACGAAGACGAGGAAGAAACTAAAACAGCAAAGATGGCCGAACACAGTGGGCGCGGAGTATCACGCGCGAAGTCTTTACGTGCGAATCAAGCAGGAAAATATTACGCGCTTGTTACCAGTCCTTTCTTCGCGCGGCTGCCCAAGTCACGCCGTATGCCCACGCTTCGAGAAGTCTGTTGGCTGAGGGAAGGAAGAATGTATGGAGAATAGTATTGTATGATGAGGAGGAGGGTTGGCGGGGGCGGTGGTTACGAGGAGTAGGAAAGACGTCGTAGGCCATAGAATCGTTCCATCTCTTTCTGTTTTGAACGAAACTGTTTGCTCGGAGGGAGAGAGAGAGAAGGAGGCTGCGGAGAGAGTGGTAGGGGAGAGATAGAGAGAGATGAAAAAAGTATAGAAAAGGAAAAGAGGGGAGCGACGATGCGCTATCTCGACCGACTTCCGGCGAGTTGTTTGTATATCGTTTCTCTTATTGATCCTCTGCGCGCATGGAATCACTCGACGTTTTCTCTCGTTGTTCTGTACTTCTCTCTCTCTTTCTCTTGCTTTCTTCCCCCTCCCTTCCTTTCTTCTCACCTGCTCGCGTGGCCCGCCGCAGCGCTCGTGTTTTACGTGTCTCTTCGTCGCAGTGAGCGCGGAGTAATCTCGAAAACAGTGTACGCCGACGCGGGACCGCCAATCGCGGTTCTCCTATCATGCTAGCTTCTTCCTTTCGCCGTAATGCGTCGCTACGTTGCATGCGCCCTCCCTTTCCCGCGCTTTTTTCGACATGAATACATAGGCTTTATTCTTAAAAATGCTTACATTTTTCTTACCTTACTACTGTTGTATTTTGCAATAATTTAAATTGTTATATACGTTCGTATCACGTAAGATCGACATACTTTTCTCCTATATTTCTTTTTTTTTCTTTTCTCTCTCTTTTTTTTCTTTCCTTCTCTCTTCCTTTCCCTATCTCTTTCTCTTGCTGTAAACGTAACGCACTCGTATATGGCGAAAGAAATTCTTGCGGCTGGAATGCAACTGGGCTCCTCGTGCATTAGCGCAAGACAAAATTAAATTTTCGATCGATCGAAGTACTTGTTAGTAACATATACAGCGTGGTCATTACTATTATTAGATATATAACGTGGTAAGAGGGACGTAATTCGATCGACCGGTTGAACGGTACAACGACGGTTATTTGATTCTCCGCGAGCATCTATAGAGCAACAGGTCGTTGGACCGAAAGATGGGAACGCGTCACGTGCACTCTCTTTCCGACTGTTACGCATCTACTTATTCCATTGAAATGCAAAGTTGTGAAACTTTGTGAAATAGCACGAAACCATGAAAAACTATGTTCTCAACGTTATGGATATTTTAGTATATTTAAGCGATAAAATATTTGTTATAAACATCGTATGTCTTGTACACGTATATATACATATAAGGAGAATCATTGAAAATTATCTATAAATTTTACATTTCTTTTTCTTTTTCTAGGAACATTTTTAATTATACAATTTCAAAATAGTATTACAAATCGGCTATAGTATGTTTTTACATAATTTTTATTAAATTCTTTTTTCTTTTTTAATTTAACAATAAATATATCTGTGATCATGTTACATATGATTCTCTCTGTATATATTACAAGATTCTTGAGAGATCGTCAACCTCAAATGTCTCGAGTTCACAACTATTTCCCTCGTCGTGATATTTTCACGCGACTCAAGAGATTGTGATTACTACCTCGATCCGGCCTCCAGGATCTGTCGTAGATCATGCGGTTACGCAATAACGATAAGATTGCGCGTAAAAAGTGCGTATGCGAGTTTGTTCATCGACCTTTCGCATTTCATTGTTAAGAAAAAGCATTTGCCAGCTGTTTGAATCGCGTGTAACTATGTACATACATGCTCGCGCCTGTGCACACGTCAATGCGTAATACATTTGAATTGCATGCTTGATATCTTTCGGAGTATCGATCGAATTGCACGGTACTCGTTATGTATTTAGAAGCTACTACGGATATGCACCGTTACTTCCAATCGTATTTGTACATATAATAAATAAATATATGTATGTATATATTTATGTATATATGTATATATCATCTAGGTTTACACATAGGTCAGATGCGCATGTTTCTATGTTTGAGCAAAATTCAGAAAGTAATTTACAAATAAATTTATGTTGTAGTTGTTATTCTTTCAATTAATTAATTTATTTAATTTGTAGACAAATATTCAATATTTTAGCATTTTAATATAACTCCACACGCATATACACTTGTATGCGTATTCTTAGTGTTATATATACGTGCAAAGTCAAGCGTAAAATGCAACATGCGTGACACGTATCATGCCATATGGTCTTTCGGTTTTTCCTGAAGTAGAATAATCTAACCGCTGCTTGATCATGTATCCGCTATTCTTCTGAAATATCTTCGTAAGATTACATAAAGTGAGAAAGCACTATCGTTTTCGCCTTGCTATCGCCGTTACGTTAGACAAAATCGAGCGAAACGAATGTATTAATTTCCGTTTTCCGCGGGTTAAGAAGTACGAGTAGTGAGAGAAAGGACGATTTAGATATGAGTGGGAAAGAAATTAATTTGTTATGCGATTTATTTCCATTCCTTGTTTATTTTCGATAAAAATTATTTTCAATAAAAATACATAAACATATATAAAGAAAGTATAATGATAATATATAAAATTTAATTTCATCATTTCCGATGATTTTTCACGTAAATCAATTACTTCGCAATTCATTTTGCTTTTTTATTATATTTTCTGTTCGAACACTCATTGCAATTTGAAGTTCGTAAATTAATTCCACGCGCCAGATACACCTTGAGAATAAGGGGCTTTATGCTTTTAATAAGATGCACCCCTCGTTGTGTCGAACGTGCAAAGGATACGATGTTGGCGCTAGCAGTGGTAGCGAAGGTCATAGTACCGCGATGAGAAAAGGAATACTTTTGTTTTATGATCCAAACTCGTTTGCTTCGCTAGTCTGTACAAATACTCGTATCTGTAATCCGACAATATAAACAAATTTACGAAGCCGACGCGAAGTTTACGTTAACGTGTCTTCTTTACGATAAAAAACATGACCTGTAATGATAGTTTTCCCTGACATTGTAGTTGCGTCGTGCAACCATCTTGATTATAATCTTAAATTCTTATCTCGTAGAAACCATCGTGTCTAGATTAGGTTATTTATAGTGGAAAGACAACGTTGTTATTCTATGATTTATCGTTCGTTCCTGTCTCACCTTCTTAGAGAAAGAGAGAGATTATATTACATAGTGAAGGGTATATGATAGGTTGCTTACTCTTAACAACCACGAACGGCCATTTAAGATTGAATTTTCACGTTGACGATGTCATTCAAAAACTCTCTTTGTATGTATCTTTATAATTGTTATCTTCCCTTCGTAATTTGATCAAGATTTATTTTTTCTTTACAGTTACCGGCTCCGCTTCCAATATGCAGAGAATGTCTTGGTGCGACGGTAGCCAGCAACAATAACAATACCAAGCGTAATAGTATCACCGGTGGTAGCACATCGGAAAAATTGAGCAGGTGTAGCGTTTGCGGTGCAGCGTTACACAATTCCTGCGCACCACCTGAACTTTCGATACTCGTTGATAGGGGTATAACGTGGTCATGTGACGATTGTTCTCCAACGTGCGCTGGTTGTCAGTTGGATCGAGAGTCTCAAAATTATTTGGTAAAGTGTGCTGGTTGCGTGAAATGTTATCATCCTACCTGTTTGGATCCGGCTTTGGATAAGAAGAACAAGGCACCTTGGAGATGTCGACATTGTCAAACGGCGCATACGCCTGTTTCTAAGGACGATGGAAAGAAGAGCAAGGTGCAAGATTCCTCAACGCTCGAAGATACGCCGACGAGTGCGAGGAAGAGACTTAGCAAGTTGCGTGAAAATAGAAAGTAAGTAATCAGAAATTGATTATTTAGATGACTTGTTTGGTTTAATTAGACTTACGATGGAAGGATTTATAGTGGAGATACTGTCAGTGGTGTTGCGTTTTATATCCAAATGTTTTTGTGTTCTCCTTTTGTTGGATCAAAAACTTTCCCATGTATGCTCTTTACTTTCTTTCTATGTGTCAAGAAATCTGTTGTTAAAAATCTATATATCCATACATAAGTTTTTAAATTATTTAAAAAATCATCTAGGACTATTTCGTGATAAACCGTCACATCAGGAGAGCGTTTGTCACTTGCGATCCTTCCCTTGTTAGTTTGAAATTATAAACGAAAAAAAGATAAGGAACTAAGAGTTACTGACGGGTTTACCCTTTTGAATAACCGTAGGTCTACTGTATCCAGAAAGAGCTTGACAGCGTCAACCCCGGGCAAAAAAGGAAACTCAGGAGTGGCTCAGGTGGACAGCAGCTCGGACGGTAATGCGGGTGTTGTCTCCCCTCGTCAACTACCTTTGATTCCTTCTCCTTTACCACAACCCCCCACCCCACTCGCAGGCCAGGGTAGGCTGCTCGAAGAAAAGAACGACCGGATTTCCAAGGAAAAACAAAAGTTCTTTAGGCTGAGCATGTTCAACGCGGATCACAACAAATTAAAGCGGGTGGGGGGCGGTGATAAATGTAGACCCTCACAGAACGTTAGTCCTAGGTCGACACGGGGTAACGCGAATTTGAAGAAAGTCGTGCCTAGTAAAAGTGTACCACTATCTAGTAGTAGCAGCAGCAGTAGCAGTGAGGCCAGTGAGAGCGACAGTTCTGATGGGAGTGATAGTACGGACGATGACGAGGAGGAGGAGGAGGGTAATAGTTCAAGCGAATCCAGCGGCTCGTCTTCCTCGGAAGAGAGCCGGGAGGAAGAGCAGAACGAAACGCCAAAACCAAAGGGCCCCTTTTCTTGTGATCTTAGCGAGGATAAACCTTGGGGCTTCGCCGCGGCTGCTGCCAAGTTGAACACGGAATCTCCTTTCTTTAGCAATATCAACAACACTTTCGGTGCGCCTTTACCTAAACTCGATGTAAGCAATACACCAACCTTCGGTATTCATATACAGCCTGCCGCTATTCTGGACGGTACAAAGAAGCAGAAAAATGCAACAAATAGTTTCGCGAGTATGGATAGTAAAATAAAGCCCGGAGCTGGTCAGCTAAAAAGCCTCTTCGACGGACTAAGTCATTTCTTTTCAGCTCCCACTAATAGTAGAGCGAGGACAGGTGCTCAGGTACCGAATTACGCACCCGGCAGAAGGAAAAGGTCCAACACCGACGATGGGAATAAAGCGAACAAAGTATTTAAAACTAGTGCGGAACAAAGAGGCAAGCGGGAAGACTCACCTGATGCTAGGAACAAGTCGAAAGAACGGAGAAAGATCGAGGACAGCAACGAGGAAGTGGTATCGAGAACTCCGAGACCGGGTATTTTTGTACCTTCAAATGAAATCTTGTTCGGCTCTATGAACAATAATGAGAAACCACCGAAAATGACTCCCTCAAATTTGGTTAAAACCGCGGTTAACAGTAAAAGGCACGAGCATGAAAGAAGAAAATTAATGAAAGACGATACGTCTTTGGTAAAGTGTGCTGACGCTGATTTGTCCTCACCATCGTCATCGCCGTCTTCCTTGATGAAACACGAACAGCAACAGTTACACTCGCGAAAGAAAGAAAAGGTCACGGAGGCGGCAGCTCAGTCACGCCACCCTGCGCCCGCTACTCCGAAATCCGGCCTGTGCTCCGATTCCCTTGTCAAATCTAATCCTAACCTTAAACCTAATCCACGAGCCTGTACTAGCGCCATCACCACCAACACCACCACGACACCCCGCGCGACACCCTGCTCCACCAGGAAGGGTAAGAGTCTACCCCATCCATTCACAATTCCTAACCTCGATGATGCACCCAAGTCGCAATGAAGACTTCCCTCTAATCTAATCCTCGCTCACCACCACGTGGATGTGTTGGCGGTGTGGTGTGGTATGATGTGTGTGTACACGTGCGTCCGATGAGCGTAGCTTCTTTCAATGTAACACGAATACTCCGGCTCTAGAGCTTTTCTGTTTTATTCACATTCATATGTATATATATATATATATATATATATATATATATATATATATATATATATATATATATACATAAATACACATACACAAAACATATATATATATATATATATATATATATATATATCAATATATTTATTTATACATACACATATCTGTATCATAAATTCACACAACTTTCATTTTAATCATTTCACCATTCTTTAGTGACCCATTTGTCGACGAATCCTTTAATAGTGTTTCTTTAACATCTGATGTAAAATCAATGGAAGCAGATTCTATATGTGGCATTACTCCCGAGAAGATGGGACATTTATATACAAACTTATCATTTTAACTGGTTTCCATTAGTTTTACAATATTTATACGATCACTGTGATGCATGCTGGTAATATTATCGTTCAAGACTGGCACATTATGATTACTCATCCCGAAAAGATATAACACGCGATTAATTGCATGCGTAAGTGTACGCGGCAACACACGTGTAACACGTGTATCTTCCGCAACTTTATATGATACTTTTATTATTTTGGTTCATAAGTACATAATTTTTTAAGTTTTATTCGAAATACAATCTAATGAATGCTCGTTTCTTTTAAAATCGTGATTATTCTGAAAGAAGTTATATCGGAAAATTATTCTTATACGATTTTAACTATAAATGGTATAGTATCATATAAAAAATATGCTATTATCCTTGTACAAATTGATGCTTCATCGAACCTTATCAGAGTCTCCGACTTCGATCCTTTATCCTTATATCCTGGCAATAAATATGGAAATAATTATAACAAACAGATTACAGGGCGAAGAAAAATTTTATTTGGTGGCATATCTCACTCAGCCGTCTTAAATCGCTCAAACTGATGCCTACCTGCTGCTGCTGACATTAAGCAGGCACTGTTGCTGTAACTCACCGATCCAAGTTATAAAATTATCCCTGCAATATAAAAGCCAAGTTTAATAATCTGCCAACACATCCCATAAAACCTATCTTAAAGCTTTGCTGTTAAAAAGACTACTGACAATATTAACAGAAATTACATCAGTTTGTCGCAGCTTTTATTACCGCCTGAGATTCCTTATGCCCTGGTCAAACCTCTGCTTGCCAATTAAATCCATTTTTATCGATTTACAGTATTTAATTATAAATATCTCAGACGATTTAAATCCTTCCATATATTCTTTTAATGTGTAAATATGATAGTCTCTAATGTTTTGCAAAGGTTTCTTCGGGGGTTTTAAATGTTATTAACTTTTTATTATTTCTCACAGATTATTGTTCTAACATGAGGTTATACATTTCGAAATTATTGTACGTAGATACGTATTAAAACTACAAATACAAGAAACATTATCGCATTTGGCTAAGATGATTTTCACGTATTAATTATATAAATTGGTATATATAATGTGTATGTATTTTGACTTAGGACGAAATTTATCGAATATATATCATTAATCATAACATTATCATTCATAGCATTATTGTTTTATGTGGGTTTTGTTTAGTTATCAATCTGAATTCAATAGATATCTCGTTATAATAATTCCTGTACTGTTCTTGTTTTATCTAAAATAATTTTTGATATTAACTAAAAAGGAATTTCATATTTTTTCTTTTACAGATGAACCGGTCGTACCCCAAACTTTACCACCTGGAGTGACACAAAAAGATGTAGAATTATTCAAAGAAGCTCGCGACAGGGCGGCACGCTTGACAGTAACCAACGGTGACGATGAGGAACCTTTGTCTATTCATGTCACAAGTGGCACAAGTAGCAACAATACACGTAATCCAGCAGCCATTGTTTTTGGACGTTACGAAGTAGAAACGTGGTACTCCAGTCCGTTCCCTCAAGAATACGCAAGATTACCAAAATTATTCTTTTGCGAATTTTGCTTGAAGTACACAAAAAGTCGTGCTGTTTTAGACAGGCATATGGATAAGTGTCAATGGAGGCATCCACCTGCTACAGAAATTTATAGGTGCAATGGATTATCTGTCTTTGAGGTACACGAGAACGATTTTGTAAAGAAACTATAAAAATAATTTACTAGTTAATATATTATTTCTAACGTAATTATCATTTTGATATGTTGCAGATCGATGGGAATGTGAACAAGATTTACTGTCAAAACTTGTGTTTGTTGGCAAAATTATTTTTAGATCACAAAACTCTTTATTATGATGTAGAACCATTTTTATTTTACGCTGTAACGAAGAATGACAAATATGGCTGTCATTTAATAGGATATTTCAGTAAGGAGAAACACTGTCCTGCCCAAAGGTATAATGTCTCTTGCATTATGACGTTGCCGCAATACCAAAGGCAGGGCTTTGGCAGATTTCTCATTGAATTCAGTTATCTTTTGTCCAAAGTCGAAGGAATTCCTGGTACCCCGGAAAAACCACTATCTGATCTTGGGCGTGTATCGTACTATTCTTTTTGGAAAAGCGTTGTACTTGAGTATTTAGATGCACATAGGAGTGCAACTGAAGTAAGAATAGGTGATATAACAAAAGAGACTGGTGTGTCAGCTCACGATATTGCTATGGCGATGCAATTATTAGGATTTATTAAAACGGTTCATTTGCCTGGTGAAGGAAATTCTAAAATCGCTATTGTAGTCGATTGGAGTAAAGTTGATTCACATATGACAAAAGTACGAAAAAGTTCCCGTATCAAACTCGATCCAGATTGTTTACGATGGATACCATTACTAACACAAATACCTAATCCTTATCAAAGTCCCGAAGAAAGCGGTGATGCCAGTTCAGAAGCTTCTCCAACCGTAGAACCTAAACCTGTACCAACGATCGTTGAGAAAATACAGAGGGTAAAAATAAAGAAGAAACCACGGGGTAGAAGAATAGGACAGCGAAAATCATCTCCTTTAAAGCCAAAGACACCAGTAAGATCAAGTCAACAGAAAGAGGTTGCAAAGGATGGAAAAGAAGGAGAAGAATCTAAAGTGCCTAAAGAATCAAAGGTGACAAATGATATTATGGAAAAAAAAGAAACGAAAGAACAAGATCAAGATAATAATCAAAGTAGTAATACTGGCATAGAAATTGAAAAAACTTCAGCGGAAATGGAAGGTAAAAGTGTTGTATCGACGCCAAGAAATGTACGAGGAGGTAACGTTTCAAAAAACACTAATACGTCATCTATATCGAAAGTAACACCAGCTTCGGCGATATCAAGAAGAAGAATTCGGGTATCAAAGACCGCTGCCGTAGAAACACCGACAACCACGCCTCTAAGAAAACGAAAACATTCCGAAAAAGTGGAAACCGAAGAAAAGGAGGAAAAGTCTGAAGTAAGTTCTAGAAAAAGGACTCGAGAATCATTAAGAGAAAAAGAACGGGAAAAAGAACGCGAACGGGATAAAGAGAAAGATAAAGAAAAATCGAAAGAGAAAGACAAATCTAAAGATAAAGATACTCAAAAGGAAAAACTTGTGGAAACAAGAAAAACACCACCGAAGGTAGTAACACCAACGCCATCAATCAATCAAAAGCCAGCAAAAAAGCAATGTAAAGTCGACGACATTTTATTAAAGGTAACTAGTAGGCAGACTAAATGTTTACAAGCCAAGCAAACGAAAGAGAAAAAGATGTTGGAAGAGAGTGAGTGTAATGGAAAACAAGATACAAAAGAAGTTGCTAAGACATCCTCGATATCAAGGCGTGGAAGAGCAAAAGCGGCGGTAGTGGAGACACTAAAAATGCCACAATTAAAACCAGAACCACCTGCAAAAGATAGAGCTGAAAGTCCTGTTATACCACCGCCATCTCTGTCTCCTCCTCCCGACGACATAAAAAATACGTCTTTTACAGATAAACAATTGCTTATACCGGAGCTACTACCGGGAAAAATAAGCGATAAAGAGGATAGTAAGCTTGAAACGACAGAAGACAATGCGATTCCAATTACAACGGAGTCGGAAGTAACATCAGCAAGCCCAGGAGAGTACGAAGGTGGAGACGAAGACGAAGGTGAAGAAGAAGAAGAAGAAGAAGAAGTACCTGCACCAAGATCACAATCTGTAGCACAATTTACGAGCGAATTGGAGAACACGTCGAAAGAACGAAGCGAAGATTTGGACCAAGGTGTAAGCGACGATAATCAGGATAAGAAAAAACTTTGTTTATCAAACGTAGAGCCTGAACTACCAGTTGTTGGAGAGCAAGAAGATATTTTAAAAGTACAGGAAAAAAGCTCTGACATAGATAAGGCTGTTGATTGTGTGGAGTCATCTAAATTGGTACCTGAAGTCTCTTTATTAAAAGAAGACGAAGTTAAGAAGTCAGAAGTTTCCACGCAAGAAAAAGATATTTCTAAGGAAGAAACGATGGTTTACGAACCATCTGGTGATTCAAAAGAAGACGATACAACTCATTTAAAACCGGAAATATCTCCTTCTACGCCTACAGAAAAGAAGGAACCTTTTTCAACTCCAAATGTAGCTTCTCCAGAAGTGCAACCCCATACTCCACAGGAGAAGCTTATATCGATCACGGAACAACAAGATACGTTACAATTACAAAATCAATCCGAAGAGTTGAAACAGCATTCACCGGAGAGTGGTAAGACAACACCACATCTCGAAAATCCTGGTTCAGTAAAAAGAACACCACCTTCGCAACCGGATTTACCTTCCATGGGTGTATACACACCTGATTCCACAACAAATTCTGTACATTCATTGCATTATGGCCAATGTGATTTAGACGTTAGTCAGCTTGGCTTAGAATCTCCTACTTCTATAGCCAGTGATTTGGCATCGCAAAACAGCGTAGAAAGGCCACCAAGTGCGTTACCATCAATGCCAGCTGGACCTGTTACGGTTCCGATATCAGTTTCGATGCAAATCACGGCACCGTCCACTTCGGTATCGGTGAATATACCACAACAAGTCCAATACGCTGATTGTTCAATGCCACAACATACACCGCCAGCTCATGTCAGTATACATCCGATGCACCAACCCCATACTCCACAATCTCTTCAACAACCACGAACTCCGCAATCTCATACTCCCCAAAGTATACCCACACAAAGTCCACAACCGTTACCGCAAAGTCACACGCCTCAACCACTTCCTCAATCTCATACGCCACAACCTCTTCCGCAATCTCATACACCTCAAAATATACCAACGCAGAGTCCTCAGCCAATGCCACAAAGTCATACTCCTCAACCTTTACCTCAGTCACATACTCCACAACCGATGCAATTATCAATGGCACAGCAGACACAAAGTCAAAATATGGCACATACGCAATCACAAACGACGCAACCACAACAGCCATCGACTCATCAACAGCAACAACAACAGCAGCAACAACAACCGCAACAGCAAACGCAACAGTCTCATAGTAATAAGAGGGCGAGTGGTTCTCAAACGACTCATAGATCAAGATCTGCACAACAAAGTAGATCTCATCGAACGACACCACCGACGCCACATACGCAAACATCGCAACATACAACATCATCGCATACAAGTCACACTACTGTAGCCCATTCGACTCATATACCCCAATATCAACAATCGTCCTCTATGAGCGTACCGCCTGTGCCGCATCCACATTCTCATACGCATGCTGCACATTCTCACAATATGGCTGTCATTTCTCAAGGAAATTACATGGCCGTGGCGTCACAAGGTTTCCCTACTCAGAATACTTATGTGATACAACATCGAAGTAGTAGATCCGGTGCACCAACGCCATGTACTACCGCCACTAATTTCTACATACAAACGAGTGCGATGCCACCACATTCGCATACGCCGGCACCATCTCTTTCTGGTTCGAGTAATCATCAGACAACGAATTCCTGCAGTTTGGCAAAATTGCAGCAGCTAACCAACGGTTTGGAGATGATACCACCTACGCCACCACCGGCCATGAATCTGACACCACCACCGCCCATACCACATACCATGACGCCACCGCAGACCTCGAGGCAATTACCAACGCCTCCACAGGTACCTTTAGGCTATGCAAAAAATTACTACAACGTGAATACGGTACCACCAGGTACACCAGGGCCACCAAGCAGATCGGCATCGAGGTCATCGTCCAATTCAAATATGCCGTCTCTTACTCAGCCTTATCCCAGCGAGAGTCTCTATCGACAAACCCTTGATCCTGGTAGCACTTGTCCGCAGATGCAAAGTGCCGCTAGCAGGGTCAGTCCGAACGTGGCATTGAATACGAATCTCATGGCTGCCGCACCATACGGATATCGAGTCGCTCAACCGGCAACCGGATACATGAATCAAGCGGCACAATTGGGTGGCTTTATGAATCAAGCGAGCCAATTACCCGTTGGTGTTGTAAATGTACCTGCACCTTATTCTCAGGATCCTCATCAGCAGAATCCAGCGGCGGTGTACACCACGTATCACGGCTATATTAACGGAAGCCTCGCGATGCAGCCATTAAACGGTACCATGAGGCCACGTTAGTTGTCTCGCTGATTCCATTTCTTTTTCAACGGCGAACTCCTCCATAATTCGTCGTAGCCGATCAACGAACTAATTTTATCGGACAAGTGAACGCTCTCTAAGATACCACGACCTTCCGTATTTGTCGCCATCAATCATCACGAGCGTACCCCGGATTATCATACTTCCCTGACTTTGCTTCCAGGTTCGTCCGACGTGAGCATTCACAACTATAGACATCCTTTGGATTTTTTGTACAGATTGCCTCGGTTGCTACTCTTTTTACAGTGCCGTTTTTTATCTCGCTCTCGTATTTCGGTGAACACCATTTAGTGTGACAGTAAAGAGTACAAAGTAGGATATGGTTGGTCGAAGTTAAGACTCAACGTTATTTCGAATTGTTACTTTATCGATTTCTCTCTCTCTCTCTCTCTTTTTCTCTTTCTCTTTCTCTCTCTCTCTTTCTCTCTCTCTCTCTCTCTCTCTCTCTTTCTCTTTCTCTTTCTCTCTCTCTTTCTCTTTCTCTTTCTCTCTCTCTCTCTCTTTCTCTTTCTCTCTCTCTTTCTCTTTCACTCTCTCTCTCTCTCTTTCTCTCTCTCTCTCTTTCTCTCTCTCTCTCTCCTTTCTTTCTCTTTTTTTCTCTTTCTTTTTTTTTTACAACATTTGTGATTGTAGGAAGGAAAAAAAGAAGGCTCGGTAGTGGTAATCGTAAATGAATACGTTATTAGTATCTATAGGATACTTTTTCTCCGAAAGGGGATTATTTATAATGTTGTAAGGGAGGATGTTTTAGCAACAACCGTAGATATAAATTTACAGTATTTAACGTGGTCGTACGATACATTTTGGCTCCGCGAGAAAAATAAGGTTTCGTGTTTCGTTTGAAGTGTTGTATCCTACTGTTGAAGGATTCATGCTGCACGGGCTTTCAACTTGTCGATAAAGATTAACGTGGTACAATTACGCGTGATAGTACGAATTTGTAACTTGTGCATTTAACGATTGACACTTTCCGTGCCGCATCAGTTTTGTGATTAGTCATTCAGACTACGTGAATCACCGTTTGATTCACGCAATATGTTCATTATATTTGTTAAATAAATCATGTTCCATAAATATTACGAAATTAGAAAAATTATTATTGTAAAGAAAAATTAATGGATTATTAATTAAGGATTAATGTTGTATATTGCATTATAAGTAATATACATAATAATGATTGTAAATTATAAATATAATAATTGTATATCGACAGATAATATCAGAAAATATTTTGTAATTTTTTGTTTTTATAACTATTGTAAAATATCAAACGGCATGGAACGTGTTAAATATCGTTCTGGTTATCAGTTTAAAAAGGCCAATGTAGGC
Source organism: Vespa mandarinia (assembly GCF_050613455.1). Taxonomy (NCBI): domain Eukaryota; kingdom Metazoa; phylum Arthropoda; class Insecta; order Hymenoptera; family Vespidae; genus Vespa; species Vespa mandarinia. The sequence goes on along the minus strand of NC_140815.1, from coordinate 994,706 downwards.
CCATCGATTTGTCTTTTCAAATCGATCAAAGTGAATACATACGTATGTTTCAGCAGGGTCTCATCCTCCCGACATCGGCGCGCAACAGTGTTATGTTTTATGTATCATAATATGTGTATATATATATACATACACATATATATATACATATATATATGTATATATATCAAATATACATATGTGTATATATATAGTATGCGTATATATATATACAAATATACATATGTGTATATATATAGTATATATATACACATATATATGTGTATATATATATACACATATATATATACACACATATATATATATATAAATACTTACAAATATTCTGTTTGATATTATAAATTGTTGAACATTGTTGTTTACGTTTTCTTCGGGGCACGCTGTACTTTATATGTATTATAAAACTACTTATCACTATGACAATTCTATTATCAGAAATTATTCTATCATTGTCATTGTCATTGTCATTATAAACATCATCGCCATCATCATCATCATCATCATCATCATCATCATCATCATCATCATCATCATCATCATCATCATCATCATCATCATCATCATCATCATCATCATCATCATCATCGTCATCATCATCATCATCATCATCGTCATCGTCATCATCATTATCGTTATCGTCATTATCATCAGCATCACAGTCTTTACTATTATCGTTGTCGCGTCATTGCGCACGCGCGCGCTATCATGATTACTATTGTAATAATAATAATAATTATTATTATTATTATTATTATTATTATTAATTATTGATTATTAATTATTGATTATTAATTATTAATTATTAATTATTGATTATTATTATTATTATTATTATTATTATTATTATTAATATTATTATTATTATTATTAATTATTAATTATTAATTATTAATTATTGATTATTATTATTATTATTATTATTATTATTATTATTATTATTATTATTATTATTAATTTTAGTTTTATTAATATAATATTATCGCGCTACTCTTACTACACCAGCCGATATACATAATTATATTTTACTCATCCCGCACGTTCACGCATCTATCATTCGCTTATCTATCATTCGCCATGATGCGTCGTAACATTTTTATTATTCAGTACCGCGAGGGGGCACACTAGTTTCGAAGGAAAAAAAACAGAAAAAGGTTTATGACTGCACGATTGGTTCTTCCACGAAGCGTTGCGAGATTTAGCGAAAATTATTTTTTGTATTGAAACGCGCGAGAGGTGGCATTGTCGACGATCTCCTCCTTACCATGAAAATGGCGTATGGGTGCTCGTTCGTATAACTTTAAATTCAAATTACCCCTTTCTCGTGTACAACGCTTCGTGGAATGGCCGCAGACCAAATAATATATATATATTATATTATAAATATTATATATATTATATATATATTATTTATATATATATATTTATGGTACGCGTTCGAGTTTAATTTTTTCAAACAAAAGGAATAAGAGCGCGAACGTTGAGTTGCGCCTAGTTTGTAGTATAACTCGTAAGCGATAAGGAAGGTCATTAATAGTGTAAAAATACATCAATATTTATTGTACATAGATCTAAAAAATACTAACAAATAAAAAACAAATCAAAAAATATGAAAATTGTCGGTAGTATATGAACATATGTATGTGTGTGTGTGTGTGTATGTGTGTGCATATTATTGATGAGTGCAACCTAATAATGAAAAGCTCTTCCTTGTATAGCGTTACATCCACTTCTTTTCTTTTTTCTTTTATTTTTTTTATCTTCGAATTAAAAATCTTTTTCTCTCTGTAATTTTTCATTGAACTCATCTCTGCGATATATTATTATTTCAATCTATGAACAAGAAATACGTCACTTTTTTAGATTTACATTTGCTTTTAGAGGAAAGAAATATCAAATGAGAAAGATTTTTGGAGTAGGAGAGAAGAAAGGAGCGGGTGTAGCAAAATAAAAAATGATTGAAAAGTTTATTAATTTGGTACAAAGGAAAATATATACTACGAAAATGAATAAAGTAAAAGCGCATAGTTAGCAGACATACTTGTTCATATATCTTCGGTTTCGTCTTTTTTCTATCCGTCGTTTTTTCTCGGCATTTGCCAAATCGATATATTTTTTTCTTTGATCCGGAGACATGCGCGTCCATAATTTTCCAGCTGCCCGAGCTATCACCGTTACATGCTCATTGGGTTTCTTGTTACGTAATCGTAAAAAAAAAATGATAAAGGGATTGGTAGAACAATGTCCAACAAAATTCTTCTTCAATATCTGTGAATTTTTTTTAGGGTCATTCACGTTCCTCAATTTCTTCGTCTTTTCATTGCGATAACCTGTGCTACGCAAAATAAAAACTGAAAAGTATGCTTTTGCAAATTTTTACTTTTGTTCTTTGTTAACTTAGTAAAACGAGATAAACGTTTCTTATGCCTTGTTCATTTGATACTTTTTTTATAGATAATATTGTTAAGAGTTACGTTGAAAAAGAAATATATATTCAATTATAAAAAGGTGGAGTTCATAGAACGTTACTCTTCTTTTTATTTTCTTTTTACTTTTTTATTATTTCGTATTTCTTTTCTTTTTTATGTCGATTATCATTACCATTTTAATATTCGATAGAAAGGAAAGGTCGTCGATATAACGCGAAACGTGACATACAGTGACCGATATTGATCAAATTAACCTTATCATCGCGAGGATAATGAAGAAAACGAAATAAATATTATCTTACCTGTCTTTGGCGTTTACTTTTTGGTCGTTTTGTGTTTTACATGACTGTGTGGAGTTTTTGTTTCCCATTCTCCACGTTATTTCTGTACTTTATGCAATTGTATTGTAACCAAACATTGCATTACTTGAAAATTTAAATTCTGTAGAATTACTCGAATTTCATTGCGATATAACGTTCATATTTATTATTAAAATATTTTCATTTGTTTTGTAAAGGAAAATAAATAGACGGACAAAAGGATGATGTCAAGGTCTACCAATAAGAACTTTCGAAAATTAGTCGTACGAATTTTAATATGAAAAAAAGAAGAGAAAATATATTTAAACTTTTGTGTATTATGGGCATCTATGTAATGTAACAATATATTAACGTTCTTATTTTAAATACAAAATATTTTATATACTCTCAATAATGGATTATATACAGAGGTAAGGGAAATAAAGATGACACAAATTTTAAATAAGTAAATTACATAAAGAGAAACGTTAATTATAAATAATTAAATTACAATTCTCCACCGGCTTGTGCAGCCTTTTTAGGTTTTTTATTTTTACTCCATTTATCTCCGCAATAGCAAGCTTCTTTTTGAGCATCCATGTAACTCTTACATCCTAAGGCTGTAGTACCCGTGAATAACATTTTCGCGGCCGCTTTGCAGGTATTAACAATCGTTATTCCAGAACTTTGATATCCATCGCAATATTTGTATAGACATCTTTTAAATTCTAAATCGCACTTTTCTTTGTCCGAATTGCATGTATCATAACAGATGTCGTGTTGATCGCAACACTTGGTCATTTCTGCTAAAGGCAGATACTCTTGGTTTATCTTAAAAGCAAAAATAAATTACGTTAAATCGTTTATTAAATATGAAATATTCAATCTTATCGAATAGTTTTACAACCTCTATTCCCAACGAGCCGCATCCGTTACTCTGTGGTTTGTGATTCCAATCTGCTTTTGGTGTAACTCCTGCAAATACAAATCATCGCGCCATTTTGCAACATACACAGTATACGTTTTATGAACGACCAATAAGCGTGTTCGTAAATAGTATGTCTAAGCGAATTGGATTTCATAGTTAGATTAAATTTACAATTCATAGATATCCAACCTTCGATTAAGATTTTATTGCAATTTATGAAAAACTAAAGAATGATTCATTTTATGCACTTTTAACACATCTATATGCACTTATGATTTTATTGTATTTTCATTAGATCGATAATATAAATATAGTAATATCGTGATTCGTAAATTTATGTAAAATTATGCAATCGTTAGATGAAGTTTTTATTTTCGCAGTATTTTCTGTAGCTTGACTAATAAAATAATCGTAATATAAACATAAAATAATCATTATAAAAATAATTTGGCGAGATAATAACGAGGATGTATACTTTGATAGCAAACTACTATCAGTAAGTACATACATACCTCCGGGACAATGAAAAACACAATTTTCTTCAACAGCGGCATCGAATACTTCATGTATATCCTTGATTTTTTTCGCTACGGTTATGGCATTTTCAAATAGATCTTGAAACACCGATTCGGCCGTTAATACAGCATCTCGTAGATTTCCCAATAATCCAGCACCATAACCGGACCACGCGTAAGCGAGAAATGTCAAAACATAAACCAATATTTTCCGATATTGAGAGAAATCCATCGTCGTTTGCTCGTTAAAAAATTTGATGGATACACAGTTTGTTCGATATATGTATTTAGGGATATTTTTAGGTGAATTGACTCATGTAAGTGAAATCTACATTTGTAGACACATGGTGATTGGAGACCCGTAAACTGCTGAATATCATATGTGTCTCATATGAGCGAAGTCGTATTTGTACATGCATGTATTCAATATGTATAATTTACATTATTTTAATGTAGTATATTTAGTATATTTTATTTATTTTACTTATTTTTTAATTAGTATATGTTTCTTTGTACGATTCAAATAAATTATTTATTTTTATTTTCATATTCGTTAATTTCTTTATTTATAATAACTAAGTATCATATCTACATAAGATTGTATATGTAAATGTAAATAGTAAAAAATTAACACAAATGTTTCTATACTTTGTGGGATAGTCTATGAATAGGTAAATAATTGTGATTGTATGAATAATGAATTATCACTTCGCTTTTTAAATTAAAGTATTTAATGAAATTGTTGTTACATTTTAGAATTCAGTTACTATTGTTATGTAACAGAGTATAGAATACATGATATAAGTACCACAGTTATAGGTATGGTAAATAGATGTATCAGATATATGTTTTTTACCAATAATTTAAAATTTATTCTGTAATTCTCCGCTATCATAAAGTTTCTTTATATCAGTACCTCCTCCAAGGCATTCTCCTTTAACAAATACCCTAGGAACTGTTCTTGCACCTGTCATTTCTCCCAATATTGATTGGATTTCTTCTGCATCGTCCCTTTCATCCAATTCAATAGCAGTATATTCTTTTTTTAATGAATCAAATACCTATTAAAAATATATACGATTGTAAATATAAGTGGATCGATTTTATTACATAAAAGAGGAAACATACTTGTTTTGCCATTTTACAATATGGACAACGCGTCTTGGAAAATATAACAATTTGATTTGAAGCGATCAGTTGATCGACCATTTCTCGTGTTGCAGGCATGATCTTTTGTGTACTGGAAACTGAACCCATTGAATTGAGCTAAAGAAATTAGTTATCCAGATATATGTGGTATTACAAGTTATGATCAATCATCTTAATTAATTGATGTTAAGATGACATTATAGACTTGATACAACCTAGTTTAAATTATTGTTATTTTTTTAGCTAAGAATTACTTTAACTTACAGTCATCATTGTAGTCAATATAATTGGAATTATGTTCATTAGGTATTTCTCCCATGGTACCAATTAAAGCTACAGTGATTTTGTAAAAATTTATACGCAGTTTATTTCTTATAAAAGAATACATGATGATTGATACACTATTGCAAGATTCAATTACAAATTTTTTTTTATACGTATTATTATAAATGGTCAATAAACAATAAATTCATGTAAATTAAAGGACTTTATATAGTCAAGACCACACCTAGAATTCATTCAGCTTCTTAAAAGATAAATTTCTCTCTTTTGTTTTAAAAAAAATTAAAACTCGTTATTCATTTCTTATTTAAAATATTTGACTATTAAAAATGTTGGCTATAACGTAAATAAATTTATCAAAAATTATTCGATCTTTTATAATCAATGAATGAAAATATGTGAGAAGCTTTATTGCAAGGACACGTATGTCCGATTCGTTTTTGTTATTCCTGTACCATGTGTTCTATCAATAAAACAGAACACAAAGTGTGTAATAATTATTTAAGCTATTAAATATGTAAATATAAAATGATGAATAAATAAATTTTCTGAAACTATATAAAAATAAATTACCTTTTAATGTTATTGTTTTTGTTGAATATCTATCGTAGAATTTCTTCAAATTTGTAAGAATGTATCAAATGATATCTAACATTCACTGCAGTCCAGTAAATTAAAATGATCTCGATGCATCGATAAAAACCGCGCAATTATGACTTATAATAACATGATTTGAGTTGAGTCAGAGTTGCGTATAATATCATAATCAAATGTATAATCGTAATAATAATAAATTTCCTTAAATTTCTACTCTACCAACCAATAAAATTAAAATACACATCGATGATAAAAAAGTGATCTAAATGTCTGCTCAAGCGCAATGTAAGAATTTTGTGTGTTCAATTGAGCTGATTCTGTGAATGAAACTTAAACATATAACTATAATCGATTATAGTTATATTATTTTCCAGTTATATAGATTTATTTTATTCAATTTGATAGAATGAAAGGTCTATTTCTATATTTAAGATTTATAATTTTTGTTAATAAAATATGAGTCAATAACCAACAATGTTAATTTATTAAAGATTTATTTGACTTTTATGAAGACGTTGAATAAAAATTAACTTACTGTTTTTTAACAATTTTATGTCAGAACAGTCGATAATGTCGAGAGGAGCACAACGATGAAGAAAATTGTCTATCTTTATGTATTTTGAAGTCTATGATTATCGTGTTGGAAGTGTTCTACACTCCTGACACTTGACGTTACGAATTATAAAGTTACTCATAAAGCCTTCTAAATACAAACATGGTGTAAGAAATAATAATAGCAAAAATGAGCAGAATCCCGAAAACGGCCTGTCCAGGAGGCGGCCTTTATGTTGTCGAAGGCGAAGTCTGTCTCCTGGCGACAGCAATGCGACGAGGTACTCGATGGTCCTCACATTCTCATCAGGTTAGAATCATTGTCAGTTATTTATTTGCATAAGAAACAAATTTATTTCGAGGAATTAAGATTAAATGTACACGTCTAAGAATATTATCCTTTATTTTTTCGTCCTCATTAAGAGTATGCATTTCAATAACTCTAATCAAACAGGTTGTAATGACAGTATGGCAGGTGGTTTTGAATAGAAAAGTTAAGATTTATTAAAATAAACAAATCAGAGGATAATCATTCTTTGTTTCAATTCATATTTTCATCTTATTCATATTTTCATCTTATTCATATTTTAAATGATATTCGTGTGTATTGTGATATTTTTTTATCATTAAGGACGATGATCAGGATGCCCTTATAAAAGGTTTGTCAACATTGAAGGAAGCATTGAATGAGGTAAAAGATTTGTCCCAGTTGGAACCTGGTGTATTCTTGGCTCCATTTCTTGAAATTATACGTTCTGAAGAAACTACAGGACCTGTTACCAGTCTTGCGTTGTCTGCCGTTAATAAATTTATATCTTATGGCTTTGTTAGTACGTATTATGTCTTTTTTATGACAAGTTATACTGAATTTCGAATATTTCATAAATTTCATTTAATCATTTCAGATCCTGATCATTCTACAATAGCAACGTGTGTAGAAGCAATAGCTGATGCTGTTACTCATGCTAGATTTGTAGGTACAGATGCAGCAGGAGATGGAGTTGTTCTTATGAGGATATTGCAAGTTTTAAAAGCACTTATGTTAGCACCAGCAGGGGATTATTTATCAAATGAAAGTATTTGTGAAATAATGCTTAGCTGTTTTAGGATATGTTTTGAAACACGTCTTAGCGGTATGCATTAATCAAAATTACACACAAGAAACATACAATTTTTATAAAATATTTAACATATTTTAATGGTTTTATATTATATACTTAGAACTTTTAAGAAGAACAGCAGAACATTGTCTACGAGATATAGTACAACATCTTTTCACTAGATTACCATTATTCGCTGATGATACAAGAGTTTTATTGAGTATGAAGGTATGTTAATAATTTGATTGAGTTTAACAGGTATAGATTATCCTTTTTCTTTTTCTTTTTTTTATATAGAAAATGAGAACAAACAGTATGGAAGGTACACGTCCTAAATATAAAAAGAATAAAGTTCATTCCAAACCAAGATTAAAATCGAATGTAGATGACATCGAAGATGAAACGCATTTTTTGAGTTCAGTCGATAAAGTTAGAGCAGAAAATGTAGCTACTTCACCTGTTACTGCAGGAGAAATCATTGTAGATATGCAAGGTTCTTTAGATCATGGAACATCATCTGATAAAACAGAAGATGAAAAGAATGATAACAAGGAAAATAATAACAAAATTGATAATAGCAAAAGTGAGTCTATTAAAGATGAGATTCCAGAGGAACAGAAACAAAAAAATTCATTGAATGATATAGAACAAAAAGAAGTTCATAGTGAGATAGAGAAAATAGAGAGTAGTAATGGATTGCAAAAAGATGAAATTTCCCAAGTAGAAATAAAAATCCTAGGAAAGGAAGATATAGTTCATACAAAAGGTACATCAGAAGAAGAGTATAATTCTCAAAATGTAATGGAGAGTCAAGGTAATAAAAACGTGCTTGATTTACATAACATATATATATATATATATATATACATATATATATATATATATACATATATATATATATATATATATATATATATATACATGCACGCATTCTTGATTTTTTATTTTTTAGAAACACGATCAATAGATGAAGAAAAAAGTATTGATACTATACAATCACCAGTTGGTAGTGTGGAAGATTTATCCACAGACGAAAGTATTACTAATACATCCAAAATATCGAAAACGAAAGAACCTGAACAAATAGAAGAATATATTAATACTCAGGGAGTTCGTTTTATGCCACTCCAACAATTAGCACCATATGGTGCTTTGTGTGTGCGGGAACTATTCAGATTCTTAGTTTCTTTATGTAGTCCTCTAGATAAACAAAACAATGAAGTTATGACTCATCTGGGTCTTAACTTATTGCAAGTAGCATTGGAAATTGCAGCAGATGCTCTATCTAACTTCCCATCTTTACTCTTATTGGTGAAAGATGATCTCTGTCGGAATCTTATTCTGGTAAAAATAAATATTACAAAATTATGTAAGATGACATGATCAAATCAAATATACACATAATACATGCAATGAATTTGATCAATATCACTTTTTAAGTATTATTAATACAATGATTCTTTCGTTCATAACAGCTTCTTGGAACTGATAGATTATCAATTCTTGCCGCGGATTTACAAGTATCCTTTTTATTATTTGAATCACAAAGAGAATATCTTAAATTTCAAATGGAGCATTATATAATTAAATTAATAGAAATAGTGAGCTCAGACTCTAATAGGATATCGTATGAACAACGTGAATTAGCACTTGGTAAATATTTATTGAATTTTTAAACAAATTTTTTTCTCTCATATCAATATATAAGATCATAACCTAGATCAGTTTGTTTTATTGATTATAGAAGCCATTGTAAGGCTATGGAGAATACCGGGATTACCAGCAGAATTGTATTTGAATTATGATTGTGGACTGTATTCGACAAATCTTTATGAAGAATTAATGAAGATGCTTTCTAAGGTATATTAATATTAAAAATACTCAAGGGTATAGACTTTATTTATTAAGGGTATAGACATTTAAGATTTTGATTCTCTATTCACTGTGCTTTCATAGAATGCCTCTGCTCTTATGGGTAATATGCACAGTATGCAATTCATTTCCTTGGATGCAATATTTATGCTTATTTCTGGCATGGAAATTAGATGTAAAGGCTACAAAGAATTATGCAAATCTTCCAGGCATAGTACCTCACAAAATCTTCCAACACGAGAAGAATTACTTACTATAAAAACAAATAAAAGGGTATGTTCTTTTTTTTTGATTAATTCCTTTTATTAAGTTATTAAATACATAAAATAATAAATCTTTATTTTTAGTGGTTGATAGTAGGAACAGAAAAGTTTAATGAAAATCCTCGAGAAGGAATCACAAAACTTACAGAGCATGGGCTTTTAGGAGGTAGTCCAGGACATCCTGATCCAGAAAAGGTTGCTAAGCTTTTGAGAGAAAATCCTGGACTCGACAAAAAAGCTATTGGTGAATATATAAGTAAGAAAGATAATAAGAATGTTCTTAATTGTTTTGTACACAATTTTGATCTAAGAAACACACGGATCGATCAAGCTCTAAGACTCTACTTAGAGTCTTTTAGATTACCTGGTGAAGCTCCACTTATTTCTCTTCTGCTCGAGAAATTCGCTGAGCACTGGCATGTATGTAATAACAATAAAAGTCAATTTCTTTTTTCTTTTTTCTTTTTTTTAATTCAACTTGTGAAACATGATTATTACAGATAATTAAAGATTAAATTACTTTCATTTATTCTTGTAGGATAGTAATGGCAAACCATTTAGTTCAGCAGATGCAGCATTTACTTTAGCATATGCAGTAATTATGTTAAATGTTGATCAGCACAATTATAATGTCAAAAGGCAAAATAATCCTATGACTGCTGACGAATTCAAGAGAAATTTAAAGAAAGTAAATGGTGGTGCTGACTTCGATCAAGATATGTTGGATGAGATATATTCTTCTATAAAGTGAGGATTTTAGAAACTTTTCATTTTAAACTACTTTTCAGTTACATGTTGAGTTTTATAATTTATTTATTACTTGCCAGGAGAGAAGAAATTGTAATGCCAGCAGAACAAACTGGTTTAGTTAAAGAAAATTATTTGTGGAAGGTGTTATTACGTAGAGGTGCTAGTCCAGAAAGTTCATATTTGAAAGTTGGAAATGCTAGTGAGATTGTTGATAAAGAATTGGCAGAGCATGCATGGGCTCCAATTATAAGTGCTTTGTGTAGAGCATATGACAAAGCACCAGATAAAGCTTTGCAACGCAGAGTAGCTCAAACATTTCTTAGGTAAGTTATATTTTCATATCTTTTTGATTACTTTAACAAGAAGATAAAAAGAAAATATTAATTATTTTTTAATTTTAGCTGTGCTGCAATAAGCGCTCATTATAGCATCAGTAGTGACTTAGATACTCTCGTTGTCAGTCTTTGCAAATTCACAGGCCTGGCAACAGGCGGTGAACCTGAACAAGTTGTTCTTCATATAGGAGGTAGTGGGAAATGTCAATTAGCTGCACGTACTCTTTTCAAAATTACGCATTTACATGGGAATGCATTGAGAGCATCGTGGAAAAATATCGTTGATTGCCTACAAGCGTTGTACAAGGCAAGATTATTACCAAAGAGCCTTACAGAAGGAGAAGATTTTATAGATCCATCTGGTAAAGTGTCTTTGATTCGAGAATCAACAACACCGAAGCAACCTCCGGTCGATCAAGGAATATTGTCTAGTTTGTACTCATATATCGCGCTAGATACTTCTCGAATGCCTCATCCCGCAGAAGCAACCGCTCGCAAAAGAGCTACTGAATTTGTAGCTAATTGCTATTTAAAACAAATTATAGAAGAAAGTAAATTCTTACAGGTAAACAATCGATCAAATTAAATTATTAAAGCTAGTGTTCCGTCATAATTCATAATTGTCTAATTTTTTTAAACATTTTTAGGTTGAATCTCTTCGTTCACTTATTGGTGCCCTTGTGTCAGCAAATTCAGACGACGAAGATATTTCCGTTTTTCTATTAGAATTACTCTTAGAAGTAACCATTCAAAATCGCGATAGAGTAATGTGTATATGGCCGATAGTACAAGCTCATCTGGATGGTTTATTAACTACAAGCGCCAGAGAAAATCATCCATATCTTTTAGAGAGAGTAACAGTGGGTATGCTGAGATTGGCTATCAGATTATTACGTGGAGAAGAATTTGCATATACGGTTTTACCACCTTTGTTACCTTTGACTCATCTACCTTCCTCCGCTTGTCCACCCTTAGCAAGACAGATCGCTTACGGACTGTTTGAATTAGTAAAAACAGGTGCAGCAAATATTCATAATACAGAAGATTGGAAAGTTGTATTCAGTTTGCTGGAATGTGCGGGAGCGGGTGCTTTATCACCTAAACAGACAAATACTGTAGTAGATGAAGTAGTAAACAGTAGAGCATCTGTCCTTGATCCTAGACCTATCAGTCCTGTACCGGAGTGGGTACTTGTCTCGCCAACAGGAACAGAAGCACCACTCCCAGTTGCTGCTGATACAATAGTTCTAGACCGAGACCTGCAACCTCACGATCCTGCTGCTTTAATTAAGTGTTGTGAAAGTTTGACTTTCCTAGTTCGAGATGTGGCTCATGTAACACCATTCAATTTCGAGATGTGTGTTCGTTGTATAAGAACTTTTGCTGAAGCTGTCCTTCAATGTGCTGGAAAACGTAACAGAGTACATAGCAATTCGGAAGAACCACTTGGTTATCAACAATGTCCTATACACCTTTCGGATTTGATGTATACATTGCACACGAGAACTGCCCAAATTTTTCAATGGTGGGCTGAAGAAGGTGGAACAACAGAAGCAGTTTCTCTTTGGTCTCAAGCTTGGAGACCACTTTTGCAAGGAATTGCGCGTCTATGTTGTGATGGTCGTAGAACAGTTCGTACAACAGCCATTGCAAACTTACAAAGTACATTACTCGCTCATGATTTGGCTCAACTGACAGCCATCGAATGGTCGCAATGTTTGGAACAGGTGTTGTTCCCTTTGTTAGCTCAATTACTCGGACCTATTGCAACCAATGATCCTATCGGTGTTGAAGAGACAAGAGTTAGAGCTGCCATGTTATTATCCAAGGTGTTTCTTCATCATTTAACACCTTTACTAACTCTTCCTGGATTTCTACCTCTTTGGTTGACAGTACTTGACTTATTGCGTGCTTATATGCACGCAGATAATAGCGAGCTTTTATTTGAAGCAATACCTGAGTCCTTGAAAAATATGTTGTTGGTAATGTCTTCTGCAAACGTTTTGGCACCTAGTACCAATTTGTGGGCTCCCACATGGAGAGCGATTGATGGATTTTTACCGACGTTAAAGGCAGAATTGTTCCCTGAACCACCTCCTCCGCCATTACCATCGCAAACGCAGCAAGTTCCACAAGTTATTAGTTTAATTGGTCAACAACAACCTTCATTTCCAAAAACAGTAGCTCCTCAAACAGAGCTTCCACATTTGCAGAGAGAAAATACTTCTCATACATTGGAAGTAAAATCAGGTGTATCTGAATTCGAAGGTGTTTCACGATCTGGAGGAATCCCTATTCCGATTTCTTTACCTCCTCTTGGATTTGAAATTAAAGAAACACAACAAGTAATCACTTTAGTAAATCAACCACCACCAAGCGTATCCAGTCCAGTTGCAGTACAGCCAGCTGCTCAACGTGTATTCGATATTTGTCAAATAGTGCCACATAAAATGGAAGCATCCGAACAACAACAGTTGCACCCGCAGTCAGGATTAAAAGAGGAAGATATCGATCGACTTTCGAAGATGAATCAGAAAAACGAATATTCTATAACGCAAAAATATGAAAAAAGGATACAGCAGCATTCTTTGCAACAACAGAAATGTTCGTTAGAAGATCCCTGCTCACAACCCTTCATTTATAAACAAAATCAGGAGTTTCAACATATGGCAACAGTGAATCCCTCACATTGTGCTGATACATCTGAGGTGAATCAATGTCTTGTGTCGTAGCAATAAGACTGACACGTACGGGGTGTCGATTGATTCTATTAACGTTTTTTCTTTGAATTAGACTGAAGTACGTTGTAAATCATTTCGAGTTAAAACAACTTTTGATATAGTAGCTAGTTAAACTGGGATTAATAGCGAATTAATTGGGATCTTATTAGACTTAAGTATTATTTAAAATATTTGATACATGCCTTACGTTCACTACTGCGATAAGAGAAAGAAAATAGTAATTAGTACGAATAAAGTGCTATCTTCGTACCGAAATGAGTATGAAGATAGTACGGTATTATTTTTATATATAAGAATCTTTGAATATTTTTATAATAAATTTTAAGAATCAATAAGACATCCAATGATATATTTCTGTATAGAAATCTATAGAAAAAATCAGTAGATATTTGTACTTATTGATGGAGAATGTAATTATCTATTTTATTTGCAGACGACGACAGTAGATACTACACCAACAACGATGTTTAATTCCGCAGCGTATTTTAGCGAGGATCCCGCGGCGGACCGTCTGTTCGTCGTAACAAATCCTTGACGACTGTACATTCGTTATATATATTGTATTATATAACTATTTCTATAAAGGTAAAATCATGTTTTACAGATGATAAATTTTTAAGTACGATAGATCAGTATAATGTTGGATAAAAGTGAAACCATACATCTTTGGCTTGTATATTTGGCACAGCGAAGACATATATATATATTTATATTTATATATATATATATATTTATATATATATATATATTTATATATTTATATATATATATATTTATATATATATATATATTTATATATTTATATATATATATTTATATATATATATATTTATGTATATTTATATATATATATATTTATATATATATACACATAATATATTAATAAAAATATAATAATACAATATGTTATTCTATTTGATTCTCTGTACAATATGTTATTGTTGTGCATATTTTATTAGATTTCTTTTTTAAAATGGCCAGAAATTTTGGTTGGTTGTAAATTTTTAATAACCGCTCTTAAGTATATAAAACATACAGAATTTAATATTGAATTTCGTAAATCTTCTTGTAGATGATTCATATGATTGTTAAAGTTTGTTAATGTTCTATATAAAACCGTATTCCAAAATTATATAAAAACCAAAGAAATAAATTTACGCACTTCAGTCAAAATATAGAAATATTTGCATTGAATCACTAATTTTCTCGACGTCTTTGATGAAATAATAATCATAATAATAAAATAATAATCTTACTAATAATAGTAATAATAATTTAACATCCTCAAGAGTATTTTTTTTGTTAATTTCTGATAACTGTATGATAATATTAGTGTTGCATATTTGCAAAAAAAAATGAAATATATATCGAAATTATATATTTATTAATATTATTTTGTTTGGCGTTGGAAAATTTGTTTCATTATACAATAGAACTACTATCTAACTTCAAACGTGTATAAGTCATATCTCTCAAGTATTCCTAGTCGTTGTCTAACAATCTTAAGTTTTCAATAGGGCTGATAATAGTACGTTCATGTCAAATACTCGCCTTGACAGATATTATGTGTATGTACAATATTGAATAGTATTGTTTCCTAACATTTATTCTCTTTAGATTGTGACAAATAATTAAAATAAAAGATGAATATACGCTCTCTTTCTTTTTCTCTTTCTCTTTCTTTTTCTCTATTTTTCTGATGTACATAAGAGTCATTATGTATTTATTAAATTAAACGTATTAATAGGAAAGTGGTGTAAGTTAAGAAATTTATTAACTAAATGAAAATCTTATTATGACGCAGAATCATAATAAAGTATCTATAATGTAAGAAACGCAAAAATACGTGGTGAAACTACATGAATGGATTCTTCATTTGTAGAGAAGAATAATAAGTTATGTCAAAATGGCGCCGGAAATGTTTAATTTTTGAATTATAAGACTTTCAAGTATGATTTTAGTATACATCATACACAATACAAATTATATTTGTTTGCTAGGATTATATTACAATACACTTTGTCGATAATTCCTTATGTGAAATGTTCAAAATGTATACCGCCTGCCCGAATATAGACTTCATTTTGTCATTTCATTGAGTTTCGAATACGTTTAGCTACTTATGGTTGTTAATACGGTAATCCATTTGTAAATATTACAGACATTCAGTACGAAAAGAAATTCAGTAAATGTAATTACATATTTTAACATGATGTAATCAGTGTTTTGGTTTTAATTTCAGCAAATAAAATAAAAATAATAGGAATTTACCAACAATAAAATTATTCTTGAAAGATTTATAACTCAGAAATTAATCATAATTTGGGGCTTATTTTGATGTAATTGTTGAGGTCTATTTTTTTCTCTATATATGAGAAATTCATTCGTAAAATTTTGTCGCATATTTTTGTTACACTTTTTTATATATGTATATATTTTTTTTGTTACACTTTTATATATTTGAGAAAATACAAAGCTAAAACTCAATTATAAACTCTTTGACTCGCATCACTTTCGTTTTATGTGATTATTAATTTTTAAATGTAATTACGTTAACTTACAGAGCGTTGTATCTGCATTCTCATGAAATTCGTCCCTGAGTATGACAGTTCTGATTTCTCAGCTGATCAAAAAAATACTCCGTTGTTGTATTAACAGTAATTAACATCGAGATTATCGAAATGAATAAAATACATCCATGCGTTCTTACACATCCGAGAGTATATGCATAGAACGTAGAAAAAAATTTATTAGCAACGGCACGTTAACATAGAATTTTAAATGATGGTTTTAGAATGGTCTTAGAAAAAGCGTTTATATATTTTTCGTTGTTATTGACTACGCCTGCAGTAATAGCCCAGAATTTTACATTTCTCACAGAGGTGTTGAGGATGTTCTTTACTCTGATCGGACACGTCTAAGCCGTCGGGTTGTTCTAATGGTCTCTGAAAGTAACATGGAAGTATAACGAAAGAAAAATTGAATAAAATAGAAAATTATAGAAAATAATTCGATAATTATGTTAAAGAGAACTGTTAGAAAAATTGATAATATTTTTATGATTATACGAAATTAATAAGTATTATATTCTGTATGTTATTTAACAAAAAAAAAAATGTGTATATATTTTTTTTTTTAATATAGAAAGAAATTCCCGTGAAAAGGAAAAGGAAAGTTCGTCGTAACATAATCATTCGATGAATCCGCTCAAGTATTTCTGTACGGTAGTCGATGAGCCTGAGCGCGACTATGTAACTATAATTAGATTTTGCCCGTTTTCACATACATATCTGCGAGCATAATACTTCAGCAAAATAACAAGATAAATTATTTGATATAAACAATATCATAATAGTACGTAACTCCATTCGAAAAATTTCTAAGATCATGTCTCATTATGGGAAATTGTCAAAAGTCCATTACGACAGTCTCACCTGTTTATGAGGATACACGTTAATATGACACTTCATGCATTCTTGACCCATATTAGCCCAACTATTGCCTGACATCCATTTACGTTTGCATTTCGGACATTTGTATTCTCCGAAACATCTTTTTTTACCTTGATAAGGCGTAAGACCTTCGCCTTTTGGACGAGCCTAAAGTAGGAAGTTATTTTATATTTTAATTAGATGAAAAAAATATTTTTTTAATCAAAAAAATAATGATAATTAATCTATCAAATATATAAATTTTTCTATTTAACGTCTTGTTTGATAAAGAGAGATCAAGATCATCGTATGACTTAGCTGAATTACAAATATAGAGACTAATTGTATGTGAAAAGAAAAAAGAAAACAATAATTAATCCCGTCGTTAATGCAATTGGAGAGAATAAGGAGATAATTTAAAATTGTAAGAAAACGTATTATTATACTGTTCAAAGTAATAGTAACGTATTACAGTTCGGATCGTAAAGATTCATAGAATGCCTTTCGAAGCAGTATTTGTGACGTCATCAACTTTAGAGGAGTCGTTTGTTGTCTCAATTAGCGCTCAATTGATCGTCGTATCACGCTGTTATATCAAGGCACGCGCATCGTTTACGAACGGCCATGAATTTATGGGTAACATGCAAATTTTGAATTTTTTTTCTTTTTTTTTTTAAATAGACGTTACTTTATAGATAGAATGAGATAGAAGCACCATCATCGTACCTGCGGACAATCCTTGATATAATGACCCTTTTTGAAGCACAAATGACACAAGTACGTAGACGGTGGCCTCTTTATTGGTTTTCTATCTAACAGATCCAATTCGGTAAAATGTTCAGCGAGATCACCGATACTATCGGCTAGACTGGCACCTATTGCTCCGGAAGCATTTAAAGTGTTTTGATGTAGATAGGTTTGAGAGTTTGCCGTTGTGTAATTGCTCCAAATCGCAGGCAGAAGCTTTTTCTTAAACAATAAGCAACCGCAAAGGTTTTGGCAAATTCATATCAAGGAGTTTAAAGCTTTTTATAAACATTAACGATAGGTAGAAATTAAACTATTTTAAATGATTTACCTGATCGGAAAGTTGCGCCGAGTTTTGATCGGTAATTGCCAAATATACCCAATTCAACAGGTGAGGCTGATAATGGGTTTGCTGGAGCACTTTTTGTCCTTGATTACCGACTCCATTGATAGTACCCAGTCCAACCTGAGTTTGTTCCTGCAGTTGCAGATGCTGCATCAGTGGTCTAGGATGGCAGGTAGCCATTGGGGTTTCGTTACCGATCACAATCGTGAGAAATCTCACCGTTTTCGATAACGCCGGATTAACCGGCGTAGTTGGATTTTCGTGAGACGAACGAGCATCGCCTCAAGAGCCTTTTTTGAATCTGTTCTCTCACTTTCTCTCCCTCTCCCTCTCTCTCTCCCTCTCTCTTTCTCTCTCTCTTTCTCGGAGAAATCGTTTCAATTGTTTATCACCGAAGAATTACACTATCCATTTCATTTCGATCGAATTATAATTTTTTCCAAATTGTTATCGAGATATTAAGTGCGTATTATCAACCAACTACTAGCATCGTCCCCGCGAAATTTCCTCGATGCTCGGAGATTTCCACTGTAGGATCACGAAGCTTACACCGTATTTTTAGAATGTTAGCTCACCAGAAGATCGTGAATCTTCATCGAGGCGTCGAGAGTGAACAACGTTCGACAATTGACTCGACTCGATCTTTTTACTTTCCTCTCTCCTATGGTGTCCAATCAAAAGAATCACGCATGTGTTTTTTTATTATTCCATATAATCTTCTCTTTAGTTTTTCTTTTATATTTCTCTTTCTCTCTCTCTTTTTCTCTTTCTCTCTCTCTTTCTCTCTTTCTTTCTCTCTCTCTCTCTCTCTCTCTCTCTCTCTCTCTCTCTCTCTCTCTCTCTTTTTATATCAATCCCTTCTTCGATAGAATTTTTAACATAGAGTCTTTCTTCTCGAAGATTAGCCGTTACAAGTATTCAAACGAATTATGATTATAACAAACTTCGTCACGAGATTCTTTTCAAATGTTCATTGTTCACTGTCAAACTTTGTCTTTTCTTTATGATTGTTATTATCCATTTTTTCCTTTTATTTTTTTCGGAAAAGACACGATGATCATTCATCGAGTCGACCCAATTTTAACTAAAAATCTTCCCTATGACTCTTCGCACTCTCGTTCACACACTGCCACTATCTTTTTCCCAGTACGCAAACCAGTAAAAAGTTCTCGCACACATAGTCGAAGATCCCCGCCATGTGGTGCATCTATTTCAGTGCTCGCTTTCGACTCGCTACAGACTATCGCTGCTAACAGATACGCCTTGAACAAATTCTGAACACGATCATGCTTCTTCTCTTACTCTTTCTTCTCTTCTCTTTTTTGTCGACTTCGCAATTTTTTCATCGTTCACATCTGTACACTTTTTTTTTCTCTTTTCTTTGTATATGCATATATATACACACATACACACACATATATATATATATTCAAATATGTAAGTATATATATACTTACATACATATATGCGTGTTTTTTTCTATTTTTAGATGATTGTTATTAATTATTATCTATAAAAAATACTGTCCCGTTATTTTCATAGGAAAGATATTTTCAAAAAAGAAAAGAAAAGAAGACAAAAAAGTGGAAGAGGAATCTTATTTAGAATTCATTAGAGACAAATCTCTAGCGAGTCAAGCGTGAGCATTGAAATAGATGCATCACAAAGTCGAAGAATCATGACGCTGTGTGTACGATCCAGAATATTTATGATGTATGCATGTATGTATGTATATATATATATGTGTGTGTGTATATATTTATATATATATGTTTATATATGTGTATGTATGTATGTATGTATATATATATGTACGTATATATGTAACTACGCATATGTATGTATAGAACACATCACTCAATAAGTCTCCGGTCTGACACATATATGGCAACACTGTTACAGACCCATATGATTTCTGGATAATAGCATCCTTCAAACGATACATGTCAAATTTTCATTCTGATTTTATAGGTTACAGTGGTTTTAGTGATCCCAGTTTTGTAATTTTCAAAACAATGGATAAAAAAGAATTTCGTATGTTAATTAAACATTGTTTTTTGATGGGGAAAAATACTGTTGAAGCCAAACAGTGGCTTGATAAGCGTTATGGAAACTCTGCACCACGGAAATCAACTATTATTGACTGGTATGCTGAATTTAAACGCGGTCGTACAAATACCGATGATGCTGAACGCTCTGGTCGCTCAAAATCGGCAGTTGTTCCGGAAAACATAAAAAAGTCCACAAATGTCACTACATATATGTAACTACATGTATGTAACTATGCGAATGTATGTATTTATGTATCTAATTACGAGTATGTATACATGTATATATATACGTATATATATACATATATATATATGTGTATGTACGTAATTACAAGTATGTATACATGTATGTAACTAGATATTTGTACATTCATGATACGTATGTTCGGAGATGATTAAAATTTGAGAGTTTCAATTTCTAAATAAAGGATTAATTTTCATAAATAATAATCGCGGGAAAGAGGCCGCATCGAACAATTCCCGTAGAACACGCGATCGGAAAGCGTTTGACAAGACCGCAGATGGGAAGTCATCGAACTCCCGTCCATAAATAGTTTACAAATTCTATTCGCGTTAATCGATTACGGGTATTCGTTCAATGAATTGTAATTTGAACATTTCGAGAACATGGCTGCATCTCTGACTGACTTCAGATTAATTAGTTTCGAGATGTAAATCGATATGATCGAATCTCTTCAACTTTTTGATTCCATTTACGTATGTATGTACAGTTACATTCAATATTCACTCGTTGATCACTTTTTATTATTGCAGTACTTTAAAAATTATCATATATCAAGGTGATCATTCGTAGTTTTTGATTTTAATTCGCTTCAAGGATATTCAAAGTGAACAGTAAAAAGGAATTGAATAAAAATCGAAGAAATATTAATTGGATTGTTCGATCGTAATCGGTCGTAAAGTAAAAATCGAAAATAAATGTTTTTGAAAATTCTCGTGGAATTGGAAGAACATAAGGTCGTTTCTTTCTGTTTCACGTACAACTCTAATCTGACACCTCGTCCAACCGACGAGACCTTGGAAAAGTTTCTGGCATTCAGCAAGTTCGCTGGGATTGACCTTTTCCACGAGCTTACGCAAGGTTGAACTTCCTCAGTGCTTTCTCGGCACGCAAAGTTCAGATTCTCTTTAGACATTCGAGTTTCGCTCCAACAAGTTCTCTCTTATGTTTATCTGCCATCTTTCTCCCTATTAACATCGAAATGAGTTCTTCCTTTCTTTGAAATTTCATCCTCGTAAAGTATACGAAGAGTTGCTTGAAAGAATGCACAATAAGGAAAGAAATAGTCTTTCGATTCTAATCGAAAATAATTTGTTAATAATTGGGATTAATTTAATAAGAGAAATAAAAGGATGACAAAAAGGTTAGGAGGGTAGGTCGTGAATGTTCGTATCATCCTATATACTCATCGCTCTTGGTACCTCTCTTACTCCTTCCACCTTCACCCTTAAAACATAATAAGCCTCCTATAGCAAGCAATTTAGCTATTATTGACGAAAACAGACCCTCTGCTCTAATTGCGAACCGATCGATAAGCATCGATAAGAGACTCCTACGGTATTCTGAGTAGCAGTTGGAACTTATCCTTGCAGGAGTTCGCTTCGAGGAAAGTTCATTTCTCTCTCTTTCTCTCTTTCTTTTTAGAAGAGTGATAGAGTTTTTGAAAATTCGAACTTTGGATTCTTTGAAAGTTGTTCGATGTTGTTTACAAGTGGACGATATTTTTCGAAGAAAATTTTCTCCATCTATTTCTTATTTTCTTCTTTCTGTTTTTCTTCTTCTTTCATTTTGCTTCGAAGTTTTGCCTATTAGCAGAACGAGCACGTGGTTGTTGTCGGCAACGACGAAAGTGTAGTAGAAAGGGAATTTCGTTTCGTTTCTCGATATTTTGCTACGTTCATCACAACCTGTGGTTCATTCATTTTCTTCGCCATTTCTTTCTTCTTTCCTTTCTTTCTTTCTTCTTTCTCCAATGTTTTTAGAAAGTGCATTCAGAAAGCAAGCATATCAATTTTCTTTTCAAAGGTTTTACGAATGAATTTAAGATGATTGCCAATGATCGATTGGACAGTATCCTCAATAACATGAAAGAATAGATTAAAAAACAAAATGGATAAATACGAAAATATCGAAATCGTTGGTGAAGGTAGTTACGGTGTTGTAATGAAATGTAGACATCGTGAAACCGGCCAAGTGGTCGCGATAAAAAAGTTTTTAGAAACAGAAGAGGACGTTCAAGTTCGAAAATTGGCCCTACGAGAGATTCGGATGTTGAAGGTAATATTTGCGTCCATTCAATTAGATTAGTTTTTTTTTTAGTATTATTCTTTTCAATGTAGAAACTGCATCATGAGAATATCATCGACATGATCGAGGTTTTTCGCCGTAGAAAAAGATTTCATTTGGTTTTCGAATTCTTGGATCATACTGTCCTCGATGAATTAGAACGATCTGCTGATGGCCTCGGATTAGAAGTTTCGAAACGTTATATTTTTCAAGTACTTCGTGGCCTGAATTTCTGTCACAATAATCACGTAAGTGATCGACCATTGGGTAACAATGTTATTATGAATGTTTTTTTCGTATTCCGTGTGTCAAGGTGAAATTTTAAATGGCAATAATGAATTTTCATCTGTGATTTTTATTATTTTTGAAAAGAGGTTATTTTAATTTTTTATTTGTTATCTTCTTTTTCTAACGAGATTTCAGGATAATGTTTATTCCTATTGTTTTTTTTTCATTTTTTACCAATGGGATGTCATAACTTTTTTCAAAATTCTAAAAAAAATTAAATTTCAATGAAACATTTTTATATCCATTAGTTTTTGCTCTATCGTTTCATTTTGTATGACTTTAACATTTCATCATGATTATGGATGAAATTTAAGGATAAATGCGAAATAGTTGAATAAATCTATTAAATATCGACCTTGTTCGATGTGTTAACAGATTTCATAGCAAGGTCGATTCAAATAGATACATATGCATATTTAATGAGAAGCGAAATATTCTATGATAATTGCTTGTATTATGCATGAATGATATCATTGTAAAAAAATACATCGTTTAATATTCGCAATCGAACGCATAAAGAAATCATTTAAAAGTTTATTACCACTATTTCATTTTACATTTATATTTTTATGTAATGATTACTTATGTTTATATTAAACAATTTCGTATTTATCCAGAAAATTTTGCAAAATAATTTTCTTCGATAGATTACTGGTAATCAGTAAATAAAATATATAGTAAATGTGCCTATTTTAAACTTCGAACGAAGTGTATATAATCCTTAATAAATTTTCTGGCTTTGACGTAAGATTTTGGATGCAGCTAACGTGACGATTGCGACGTTCCTTATTAATAGTTATATCGTAAAAGCAACAACGCCAACAACGATTAGTTGAAAACTTGTTGAAATAATATGCAGAAGATCTCGAATATATATAAATGTATTCATTCACGATAGCACTTATAATTACTATCGTATGTTATTAGGTACTAGAAAAAGTCAAAGTTCAAACCTTGTTTAATGCGAGATTTTTGTTAATTTACATTTTTTTATTCGACTTATCTTAGAACAATTCGCAAAATCGTTTTTCTTAATCTCATGTTGGCAAACTAAATACATTCCGATCGTATATACTGAAGAAATAATATCTGTTTGAATTTCTTAATAATATATTTACATATATCAAATGAAATATTCACGAAATGAACTTCTTCAATGTATCAAAGCGATTTTTTCCGAAGAAATAAATAAAAGAACGCAAACGACTCATTTTTATTATTAGATTATGCACAGAGACGTCAAACCAGAGAACGTCTTGGTCTCATCGAACGGTGTAATCAAACTCTGCGATTTTGGTTTCGCACGATTGATCAGCAGCTCGAAAGAATCCTATACGGATTATGTAGCGACGAGATGGTATCGTGCACCGGAACTTCTCGTTGGTGATTCGAAATATGGCAAAGAAATTGATATTTGGGCGGTCGGTTGTCTTTATGCTGAAATGATGACTGGTGATCCAATTTTTCCAGGAGACAGTGACATCGATCAGCTTTATAGAATTACTAAAGTCCTAGGTAAGATTTTAACTAAATCGATGTAATGAAATTTAGTAATTGTTCAATTAATTATTATTTTGTTCAAATTCAGGAAGTATTCGCGGTAGACACCAGGTATCAATGGGACAAAACTTTCTTTTTAGGCCATTACGATTTACTACTGTTGATGAGCTCATGATTTCTCAAGAACCATTATCCTTACGAAATCTCTTTCCTTCGTGGAGTTCAGTGAGCTTGGACTTTCTTTCACAGTGTCTTCGTATGGATCCAGACGCTAGACCCAACTGTTCCACTTTACTCGACCACTTTCTTTTCCTTCAGGAAAATTTCAGTAAGAAATTTCTTAAAGAGTTAAAAATATATATCGCTAAGGAGTCGTATTTAAATCCATTTTCGAGAAAAAAGATCCAGGATCGAAAAGCCAGCATACTTTCAGCTAAGCAAAATTTTAGAGTTTGCCACGGCAGCGCTGGAAAGTAAAAATCTATCTTCTCATTAGTAATTTAATAATTTTTATATCTCATTTACTGACAAACAAATCGAATTTATTTAAGATGGCAAATGACGATCTTAAACGATACCAAAAAATTACGCAACAAGATAGAATTTGATAATACTGTCGAAGAAATACAACGAAAGTTATCGGCTTTGCAAATCAATCGTCCGCGAGAAGTTTGCTACTTTGGTCCGGTTTCCGTGATGCCTAATACGACTTATATACAAAGGTTGGAGCTTAAAGGTCTTCGAATAAAAAATTCGAAGGGTTGTTCTTTACCAGCCTTAAGGCCAAAAGATTCGATACAAGCGAAAACGAATAGCAAGAGAAAGAGGCTGGATTTGCCTTCTGTCGATCATTAAAAATGTACGTTTATTCCTTAATCAGTCTTCATTGCTTTATTATATCTTTTTTACCTTTCTTTCTTTTTTTTTTTAATTCTTTAATAAGTATCTTTTAATTACGGGGTGGACTTAGTAAGGGTCGATGAAAATAGGTACGAAAATTTTTTATAATTTATATAATTAAACTTGGAATTATAGTCAATATAATATATAAAAGGACTTATATTCAACCTATTTTAATTAATTAATCGTCCAATTAGCTTAAACATTCACAGAGCGTTACATGTGTGAACTTTTTCTTTTGATGGTAAGAATTTTATGATAAAATAGTATTATGAAATCATTACAGAGGTTATGATTTTTTTCGCTATTGAATATCTGCGTGCATAATTTTTATATATTCTATAGAATACATAGATGAATTTTATTGACAATGATTTACGTAACTTTTGATTGACGAATAAAATAATTCATTACGATGTAAGACAAAATATCGAATGATATACGAATTATAATAATGTAAGTAATACAGAAATGTAGATTTTGGATGTGGTTGAGTATGAGAAAGTAGAGATTATTAACGAAGTTATCCCTTCGGTGGAACGACATGAATATATTTTATATTTTCACAAATTGTAAATAAAATGGAGTATTATTTAATACGTTTATATAGATATATCTGTAAAATTTACTTATTAATTTAAAAACTTTTATCATAAGGGTTGAAAGGTTTTGCTTTATGATACGAAAAGCGATAGCTGGAAAAATGAAATTGACAACATTAAAATTGCTTTCGACATAATATTGGAAATTATACGAAAAGCTAGTTGAGGATTAACTTTAACGAGGCGAAACGCAGGATTCGGACATAAACGTACAAGTTTCCTGACCTGATCCACTTGCATAATATAGACGACCAAAGTTCTCGACTGTATCTAAACGTGGCCAAGAAAATTCTAGCGAAATAGTATACGGAAGAAGACAACTTTTTATAATTCAATACTTTTTCGATTGACACTTGGCCAATGTATTCAATTTGTATTGATTCTGTAATTCGAATACCTATCTAAATGTTGAATTTTAACGTCTATAAAATATTTCAATTGTTTCAGATGATTTAACTCTCGATAAGTTTATCGATTTTAAAAGTTAAAAATTTATTCAAATTGCAATTTCGCTTAATGATAGCTTTCAACATAAATTAAAATATAAGTTTAAATATTGCACTGTTTGAAAATTTCACTGACTGAATCGATAAGGTAGAAATTTATATATGCGAAGAATTTTAATAACAAATTATAATATTATAGTACACTGATTTGTTTATTGTGCATTCAGTTTATTGTTGAAATTAAGTTTGATATTTATAAAAACTGAATTTCGTATAGCAGTAATTATTTCAAGAATCTTTACGTAGATAAATTTCCGTTTTCACTTGATCTTTCTTTCACGATAAATTTATGGTGACTTTTGTCTCTTTTTCTCGTACATACGAATATACGGATTGCATATTAACATTTCGAGACAGAGCCATCTAGCGCGGAATTCATAAAATACAAAAACATCGTTCGGTAAAATTTTGTGGATATTTCTAACGTGAAATATCATTTTATCGCAAGTTATTTATTTTTATCGAAATTCTTCGTCATTTTTCACTCGAAGCGTGTGTGACTTTAGCGACAAGTATGGACAAAATATTAACTACAAGTACAAGCGGGAAACACTGTTCCCACCATGTGTCTATCGTATCAGTGTTTTAAGTTTATTGGTTATATCTCTTTTACGCGTAAACAACAAGCGGCTTCGTTAAGTAAAGTAGTTTAGTACTGTGAATTCGCGCTTTTAGTCTCTCATATATATATCTTTTTTTGATAGAGTTCGGTTTGCTAGTGATCCATCCTAAAACGATGTCCGTACGCATTTGTTTCACGACAAATGCATAAAGAATAATAAATATAATTACATACATATAATACATATAATAATTAGTATATAAATTTACGACAGGAAACCAAATTTTGCTGAATGTTATGTCAAAAATAATTAGTGAATACTTATTATATTATATTATATTATATTATATTATATTATATTATATTATATTATATTATATTATATTTTATTATATTATATTATATTATATTATATTATATATATACTTATTATATTATTATATTATATATTATTATTATAGTAATAGTAGTAATAATATTAATAATATAAAGAGATTCTACAAAGAAAATTATAAAAAAATTGCGCTGAAACTTCGGAGTTAATTCAATAAAAAAAATTACCAGAATCTACGTGATTCCTGAATTACGAATTTAGCTGTTTGACAATCTGCTACACATTGCTAATAGAATTTCTACGTTTTTAGTATATAAATTATAAAAGAAATTATACATTTTTTCTAAATTTAATAATATTTTAGAAACTTAGATCATTCTGTTATAGAATCATTACATTTTGTGATAGAATCATCTGTCCAAGCTCATAAAAGTGACCGAGTAAAGTTACTACAGCTTCTCCATGCGAGCATTGTGAAACAGATTTCTTTACGTTTAGAATGGTTCAAAAAATCTGAGTATCATATATTTACGTACACAAACAAGCAGGCAATAGCTACTTCACGAAAATAAAATACGCCATTCGAATGTATATATTAAAATCATTAGTGAGGATACAAGCTTCTTTTCTATCGTTAAAGATGTCAAGGGGCGCCACTGTACAAAACTTTTCTTCGTGAAAAACAGCATTTACACCAACAATGAGAACAGACGTAATTCTTAATCAATTTTGATGAAAAAGATTTCTTTTCAAAGACGAAGATTTAATATAGGACCCTGCTTACTCGAATTTTTGAAAAAGCTTTTTATTTGTGCATGAACTATTCTCGAAATAATACAGTTTTTTAACACAATTTTTTTTTCAGGGGAAATAAGGCTTTTATAAAAATTCAGAAAAGTGAGGTCTTAGATTAAACCTTCATATTTAAAATGAGAACTTGCTAATTAAAATAGTTCAAGAATTACATCTGTTCTCATCGTTGGCGTAAACCATTATAAAATTATAGGGGTGATGAATAGCCTTAAAGAAAAAAATAAAAAAAAGAAGTAGAAAATGATGAATACTTTTAGAACAAATTACTTTCAATTTTCCTTTAGCGTTATGTAATATTGAATAATGTTAATTTGGAAATATATTTTTGCTTCTATCTTCCCCGTTTCTTTTTCTTGTAACGACATCGCATGTATTCCCTTTCAGAGTAAGTGGATACGTATGTCGCATCGTAGTGTCTGCGTATCGGTATATGAAAAATTACAGAAGAAAATTACTGTGCGCTCTATCGGACATACTATAACTCTATAACTTAAGAAGAAGAGTTAACCGACGATGATGTCTGATTATTTTCAGACATGTAATTCGTACGTTCGCGGTACCACTCGAAAGCCGGCTAGACATCCCTTATCCTAGAACACATGGGGATAGGTCGATATGGTTTATAGTGCTACAGTATTATCGTACGACGCGAGCTACGAGGGAGGTTACTAACCCTGAATGCAGGGCCGCATTCGCTTGTTGGCTTGTCACTTATTTTTTCGACAAACTTCGACCGTATTAAGAATATATCATTCTACATAATCGTATGCATTTTCGAGGAAAATACGAATAAAACTAATAATTTGTAAAAGATCGTACAAGCGTTTTTATTATAGTGGATATTCGAACGATATATACGTATGTATTATCAAAGAATTTATGATCAAATCGAGATGATGACTTCGTTTTGTTACGTATCAACGTTACGAGAAAATCTTTTTATCGAATTTTGTTTTAAGATTTGGCCAAATAATAACAAAGAAGAATGTTTAATGAATTTTAATATTCTTTTCTAATTTAAATTTGGTAATGATACAAAGGATTCTATTTATATCTCGCTTCGATTGTACACTCACGTGTTTTCTCGTTACGTGGCTTTAGTAACTTGCATTACTGAGTCAAGCGAAGCGCATGCATTTTTTATTTTGGCTTACTTTAAAGCATAATGTAAAATAACCATCAGTAGACACGAACAGTATACTTGATTATAATGTAAAAAATGTATAGAAGAAGATACTAGAACATATTTTTCATATGATAAATTCACATCATTCGAACGTATTATTTTCAATTTTTAACAGAATATGTATATATTTTTTGCCATTTCTTATATTTATTTTAACGTATTAATCATTAATAAATACGAATTAAAAACACGAATTGACACAAGTAATAAATAATAAGAGATAAATGATTTTACTCACCTGATTTCATTTTTGTTTAGGTTTTCGTCTGTGAAATGTATTTGTGAATTTTGAAGGAGATATGTACGGAGAAACGAAGAAGGGA
>NC_140815.1:905000-960000 GCF_050613455.1 Vespa mandarinia | reverse complement strand
CCTTAATATTTCTTCCTTTTTTTGCCATAGTCTCTCCCTCTTTTTCCGTCCTCCTTCGCTCCTTATCTTCTTAAAAAAAGATCACTAATCAATCGTTTTCAATCTCGATGTTTCTTTTTGTCTCTCTCTCTTCATCTCTCTCTCTCCCTCTCTCTCCTTCGTTTTCGAAAAAGATCTTTCCAAATTCGATATTATTAAATAGCTCATGTAAATATAAATGAAAATTTGCGCGTTTTTTAATTATTTTTCTTGTCTTATATACTTTATTCTCTCTCTCTTTCTCTCTCTCTCTCTCTCTTTCTCTCTCTATCTATCTATCTATCTATCTATCTATCTATTTCTATCTATCGTTCGCGCTTTCTTTCTTTTCTTCTCTCTCTCTCTCTCTCACTTTCTTTTGTTAAATTAATACAATCTCTCATGAAATGCCTCTTACGCATATATATGTAGATATATATAAATGAATGTGTTGTATATGTATGTGTGTATGTGTAGCGTTGTTTACTCCGTGTATTTAGTGTGTAGGTTCATCTTTTTCATATTTTTCATTTTTTATATTTTTTTTTTTCGAATCCTCTTATATCGCGTTCTGAATGAGAAAAATTCTGCGAGCGTCATATTCGGTCAATATTATGCGTCTTTCTCGTCCTCGCGAAATCGGAAGAAACATTCGTACGCGCTATTTTTTTCGTTTTCTTGTTTAATAAGGCTAAGGTGTCAATGTGCATTCGTTTATAGGTAATAGAATGTCGTTTCATAAAGAAAAAAAAAGAAGAAAAAGAGAATTTAAAGAACATTACTGATCCTTTTTTTTCTATTAGTCTCTTTTTTCTTTGAAATTGTTACGTTTATGCTAAGTCAATTATAACATATCGATTAGCAAAAATATTTTTCGAAACTCGCACGTGCTCATTGCAATCCAAAGTCCGAGGTATCATTATAATTAAATACGATTTACGGCGATAATAATAATAATAATAATTATAATAATAATATAATAATAATAATAATAATAATAATAATAATAATAATAATAATAATAATAATAATAATAATAATAATAATAATAATAATAATAATAATAATAATAATAATAATAATAACAATAATAATAATAATAACAATAATAATAATAACAATAATAATAATAATAACAATAATAATAATAATAACAATAGTAATAATAATAATAATAATAATAATAATAATAATAATAATAATAATAATAATAATAATAATAATAATAATAATAATAATAATAATAATAATAATAATAATAATAATAAAAATAACAATAACAACAACAACAATAAAAACAAAACAACAATGATGAGAGAAATAAAAAACAAAAAAACGTGAAACAATAGTGCTGATGATATAATAATAATGAAAATAATAATAGTAATAGTAATAAAAATAATAATTTTGTTTCCTTAGCCTTTTTGAACTCTTAATAAACGTTTCCCTTCCCAATTCGGTCCTTCCAGAAAACCCCGCCTCCCCGCCCTTGACTTACTAAGTTTATCATTTTACGCGCGTTCAATTATATTTATATATAGTATTTATAATATATATATATATATATATATAGATTTTTAATAATATTTTTTATTTTGTTAAATTGTTATTCGATACTTTCATACGTTTCGCATAAAAAACAAGGCAATTAGATTGAGTTTATTTTTTACACTTAGAATTTACGCCCGTATTGTTCTTTTTTTTTTATTTGTTATATCTTTAAATACTTATATTCGTTTTTAAATCACCTCGCGTAATTTAACGCGCGCGCACATGTATATCTGTGCTTTCCGTGTATATGTATACGTGTACATGTATATGTGCGCGTATGCGGAGTCGCATAGATGCGCGAAATGCGGGGCAAAAGTCTGAAATATCTTATTTAAACTCTTTACCACCGTTTTATCGCAACTAATAGAAATGACTAAGCTCACCATAAGAATTCGCACGCGGTGACTTCGCTTGCGATACGATTAAATCGCCAAGAAACGAGTCGGTCACGTATATGTAAGTGTAAGTGTAAGATACGTTTATATATATATATATATATATAATATATATTTTATATATATATAGTTATATATATATAGTTTTATATATATATAGTTTATATATTTATATATATATATATATATATATATACATATATATATTTGCATGTATTCATCTGTCAAATGTATTCGCCTATGTATAGGTATCGCCTGTATATATGTATGTATATTATTTATAATATATTATACCTCAAAAATGGTGGACACACCCGAGAGACCGACCGAGGAGGTATTCATTCTTTTATTTATTTTTTTCTTTTTGTTTAATTTTATTCTGTTCCTGTCCGTTCCATTACGTTCCGTACCGTCCTCTTCTAACTTCTCCTTCTAACTTTCTCTCTTCTAACTTTTTCTCGTCTCCTTTCCTTCTCGACTATTTATTATGCACGGTAATAGCGAACACGATCGCGTTTTCGAGAACAATTTCATTGACTTCGGCGAAATTTCGATCGTGGCCGCTCGTTTCGATTCCTTTCGATTCTTCTCGAAAGGAAGTGTTTGGTTGAAAACGAAGAATGCAGGAAGTTCCAAACAAAATCCCTCGTGGTCGAAGACTCCCGAATAAATCGCGATAAAGAGCAGGAGGAGGATCTTTCGCAGGGGAGGCGTCGATTTTTTTCTTTTTTTTTCATTATTTTTTTCTTTCCTTCCTTCCTTCTGTCATTGGAGGTTCGAATTAAGGGCAGCCACACTCGTCGACCACCATCTTTGGGAGATCCCTCTTGATGATGTTTGAGTCTGGTCCATAGTATATCAACGACATCGGCGAAAACTTGAGGGGTGCGCAACATGGCTGCATACCGGCGAGCCGATCCATCTTTCTGTACTCTTCGATCACGTGCGTGTAATAATTTAGGAACGTGTCCGGCGTTCTGTGACCCGCCGCACAGTCGCCTCTGCAGTAATTCGCGTAATATCTGCGACCCACAAACATTTTAGATCATTATGATGGAGATATTATTTAACGGATTTGAATTACTTTGAATTACGTCATCAAAATGTACAGTTACAATTTACATAGAAATGTTTCCTATGGCCATATATTTTTTTTATTAAATAAACAATGAATATGTCGATGTGAATAATAAAAGAGAGAGAGAGAGAGAGAGAGAGAGAGAGAGAAATAAAATGCTAATTGAGAATAGTCATCGATAAGGATTTTTTAATTCTGGTATTTTTACTCTATCCCTCTCTCTTTTTCTCTCTTCTCCAGTCGTGTCATGGGATTCTGTTTATAACAATTGCCTAGGATTTAAGGGCTTTCTCATGATACCTTACGAATGACTACGTATACCGAGTGATGGCGAGCTCTCTGGAAAACTACTGTCGGCTCTGTGAAGCATAGCGACCGTCTTTTCCGACGTCTATAGAGTAGATTCTATACGATTGCCAGACGATAAGTCAACATTGATCGCGAATATCGATCGTTGCTATTATCAGATTGAAAACGAAAATCTTCTTTCTCTTTCTCTCTTTCTCTTACTCACTCTCTTTTTCTCTTTCTCTTTTTCTCTTTCTCTCTCTCTCCTCCCAACGTTCCTGCTTATCGTGTTAATCGCTACTTGACTATTATCGTCCAACTAGTACTAGTATCGATCAGCAATGTAAATATATTAATCCTCCATTCATTTAGATACTTTTGATACTCGTTGTACTAATACTAATTTATAGTTTTGCGGAAGAGATCGTGATTTATTACCCTTGAGGAGCGATTATCCAATCATCCCATCCGAGCTGAGAAAAGCTCACGTAGAATCTCTGTTTGCAGCATTGACCTTTTATCGCGCCGCTACATTCGATCGCTCGTCTTCTTACGCGTTTCACAGCTGCGGGATCCGTACGTACAACGAGGAAAGGCCTATCCGGATCTTGAGCACCTGCAATGTATGAAAATCAATGTTAAATTTTGTTATTTGTTCGATTCATTGATAATAGATAGGGACAAGATATACATGTCGACGAATCTTCGGAACTCTTGTTCTCCACGACAAACTTCTCGATACGCATCGACCGAATTTTGGAGTTATCTACTTTATACCCGAGAAACAGCTTATTGGTTAAGGAAAGCAATCTTGGGAAAGTTTATCGGGGAGTTATCGGAATACGAGGAGAGATCGAATGTAAGTTGGAAAAAGCAGACTGACATTCGAACTCGAATGATTCGCATACGATATGTATGTACTTTACGCATATATGTATTTTTGTGAAAGGAATTTTTGATGAGTATGAGAAAACTCGATAGCGATACGATATACATATCTAGAAAATTTATGACCATTGAGAAGTGCTAAAAATCATGCGTAATCTGATACATATGTTCTGCTTCAAAATCTAACTATGAAATGATTGTATATTCCATTAGAAAAAGAAAATGTTCATTTCCATCTTCATTTCCACGGACATTCTGTTTTTAGTCTATTCATTCAAAACAGAATACTCTTTAATTAAACTGATCGAAATACTCGATTGTGCGAGTGTAGTGTAATGGAAGCAAAAAATGTTAATCGTTCGCGGTTATACGTCGGTGAGAAGTAAGCCGATTAGGTAAGCTGATAAAGGGAACCAGAGAAATAAAGCTGATTATATTGGAGCGTGCTCGGTTTGTCACATTCCACGTGTATGTATATATGTATGTATATATGTATGTATGTATGTACGTATGTATGTATAAAATATCTGAGACTTTTTTGCTTTAATTAATGATTACATAAGAAGTTTAGCTTTCTATGCCAAATGAATTTCGATTCGGAAATCTTTTAATGAAGATTAAGAAACAAAACAAATACATCTTATACAATAATAATAAGATTCTTAATATAAAATGAACAAATAGGGTATTTAAAAAATATTAAACAAATTAATCGCATGTAGAGTTACAAATATTAAAATACGATGAACAATGCAAATTATTGATATCGTTTGAAAGAATTTTTTTATATAATTGGACGTATTTCAATTGCAATTAAATGTCATGTGGATCACAGAAAAGAAATCATAAAATTTTGGATTCGAAATTATTTCCAAATCGAAGTAAGTATTGATGCAAAACAATCGATAATACGTAACATCC
Organism: Vespa mandarinia; assembly: GCF_050613455.1. Lineage (NCBI taxonomy): Eukaryota > Metazoa > Arthropoda > Insecta > Hymenoptera > Vespidae > Vespa > Vespa mandarinia. The sequence goes on along the minus strand of NC_140815.1, from coordinate 954,861 downwards.
GAATAATCTCGAACAGAATATACCCCACCATCTCGTACGTACATACAATATTTCGGAAGAACAGCAATCTAGAATACTAATGCTACGAAAGGGGTTAAAATAGCAGCATGGGAACAAGAGAAAGACAACCATGTTCGATCCCAGCGAATTCATGGAATCAAATTATCATATTGAAAGAGTTGTTCGTTAACCCCAATATGCCTTCTCAAATTAGTTACCGGCGATACGAATGTAGGCTAAACGTTATTTCTATCGTATCACCTCCCAACTTTGTGTGACTAGTCTTTATACTATGGAAGCCATATTAACCGATACGACTTCGTAGTACCTCTGTGTTATGATACGGAATTGAAATAAGGTTATTTTCTGTAGATGTTTGCAATTGAATTTCATTTATTTTTGATATACTTTTCCTTTTGATATCTCTTCCTCTCCATTTCAATAAAATTACTAAAGAATGTCATTTTTTGTTGTCGGGATGTTTAATTACGATATGGGATTATCTATGTGAAGATTTGATATTTATCAAGTTAAATGATCTCGTATTGCGTGTTCTAAGCATCAGATATACTGTTCTGCTTGCCTTTTGGATTTAACGAGGACTCGATCACGTGCGGTGAGTGTCCGCCAAAAGTCGACACGTGAACGTGCGTGCCGCATCCTGTGCAATCCACCAAGAGCGTCAGTTTATCCCTCGGTGAATTCGAGTTTGCTGTGTACCAATTGCTGACGACCTTTGTTACATCGAACTTCTGCCAACCCAATTGACCAACATTTACGCCTAGGAACGTCACCATCTCAAGATGCTCCCCGAGTTCCTAAAAATCGAACGAAAATTGACCGATTTATGTCGTTAATTTTGGAAGATCACGTAATCGTTGTGACGACCATCTATCTTAACAAATCGGTCAATTATAAAGTAATACTTTGTTTACGATTAGATGAATATTTTGTATATCGATCGATCGATTAAAAATACCTACATATATATATATATTTTCGTCTGTGTGCGAGGGTAAACAAGAAAATATTATTTTTCAAGCGATATCACGGAAGCTGTACGCTCGACCGAAACCTCACGACCGCTGCGTATAATATCGGAGGGATTATTATAAATACAGCTTGAGATAGTAGATGGGATTAGTGTCGGAAAAATCCGATAAAAAAGGTAAAAAGCTTTTCTCGTTGTATTGTATCAATATCTTGCCAGTGAAACAAATGAGGATAGTTGTTAAAGGTAGGTAGGCTTGTCAAACGTGTTAAAATATAACACGGTTAAATGAGTTTTCATTGATTAACGTTATGATCTTAAAACGTCAAATTCTATCTCTTATTCGGTAGTTTTTCTTTGTTTTTTTTTATCATGTTTTTAGAAGATCGTCAAATAATTTTATCGATGAACTTATTATTATTTTTACTTTCTACGTCATCATAAATTCAATTGACAATTAAAAAGGAGCAAAATATAATAATAAGTATTTCGATATCCTAAAAATGTTCGTTTATCTTAAAATGTAATTACCTTGCCGCGCAAATGCGTCGTGTTGCCGCAACGCACCCTAAATACCCAGAGAGTGATGTTCCTTTGATTGCTTTGACCCTGACGATGATGTTGATAGTGATGAGTTTGTCTGAATTCTACTCGTGTCCAAAGGGTCGCCCGTTTGATCCTGAGAGGTTCTAATGCCGGTTCGCCGCTGGACATTGGAAATTCCAGTAATGGTTGTCCGTTCAGCGTACGCCCTAGAACCATCAACGTAATTGATTATCATAGTAATAACGAAATATTAGACATTAAAAAATGATCGTCGGTTTATTTTCATACAGGAAAGAAAATATACTTCGTTAAATCTATGCAACTAGATATCACTTTACGATGTCAAAACGTACGTAACAGAATTTTTGTATTGATCCTTTAATACGTGATTTATTATTTTAGAAATTTTTAGCAAAAAAGAAAGAGAATTATAACTAGTTATTAAAGTGAATATAATGAAGAAAATACATTTTCATAATCTTTTTTACGATATTTAATAAAAAGTTTATATATATGTTAAATTATCCATTAAATTAGATTAAATGTTAATACATTGTTACTTTGCAATCACATGTATTTTCAAGAATTAGTTATATTTATTGTTTGAGCGGATTTATTTATTGTTTGAGAGGATTAATTATATTTAATCAAGCAAGTAAGGTCTGACGATTGACGATGAAATTTACTGAGTTCTCTCATCGTCAATCTCTTCGTCTCTCTCTCTCTCTTCGTCTCTCTCTCTCTCTCTCTCTCTCTCTCTCTCTTTTCATTCATTCATTTGCGGACAATTAAGTAGATTCACCGTGCACCGCAATTTACGCGAATTTTAATTACACGCTCGTCCGTACGAATAAAAACGCCGCTGTCGTGACATCGTCGTCTAGGTAGCAACGTCGTCGCGGTTATGGTGATTTTTCTGGACGCCACTAGTCCTGACTATTTTTCTCTCTCCCTCTCTTTCTCTCTTGCTCTTCTTTTTTTCCTTTTTTTTCCTTCATACCCTCCGGCATGTTCACCCTCGCACACGTTCACCCCACCCAATTGCAGTATGTTGTTGGGTCGGACTGGGCTCGTATCGTGTAATGCGTTACAACCCTTTCCCACCATTACCAATGTTGTGTTTGTGAGTGCGTTCGCGTACTAGACATGCGAGAAAGAAAGAGTGAGAGGGAGAGGGGGAGAGGGAGAGAGAGAGACAGACAGACAGACATACACACAGACAGACAGACAGACAGACAGACAGACAGACAGACAGACAGACAGACAGACAGACAGATAGTTAGAAACAAAAGAGTGCGATGTACTTCATGTTCAAGGACTGAGACCGTGTACGTATACATATTATGTACGTATATGCATACATGATATGCTTGAAATAATTACGAGTTACGAAAGAGAAACATTTTTGTCGTTGCGTAAAGAGGAGTCCATGGCTGTTGGAGTGAGTGTTGGAATCGCCAACGAGTAAGATTTAAATGAAAAGTCTCAAAAGGGGTTGAAGAGATCGTGCATGCGGTTAGAAGCTTGACTGAGAGTTCGGTGCCACGTTCGTTTGTTCGTACATAGGAACATATGTAGGTATATTTTTTCACACCCGTTTCATTGTCTGTAGATGTATAAATAGAAGTGTATATCGTCGGCACATACATATAGATAGTATTATACATGTGTATAAGGGTATAGGATAGGTAGAAAAGAGAAGGATTACATGAGACACTATGCAGCAGTAAAATACTTACGGTAGAGTTCCGTGTAGCGAAAGAGAGAAAGAGAGAAAGAAAATGAGAGAAAGAGAAAGAAGGAGAGAAAGAGAAAGATATATGCTTGTTACACGTGTGTGCGCGTAGAGTAAAAGCAGGGCGGCTTCATCCCTTAACGGTTTGGTGAGTCACGGACCGGTGGGGCTGCTCGTTCGGTGGGGATAAGCACGGGTTTGTCTGCCGCCCGTCTGCCTTCCGCCTTCCACCCCCGCCAACCAGTCAGTATTCTCTTTTTAACCCCTCTCGTTCGCAAGCTCGAGCGCGCGCGCGCACCCACACACACCCCACCACTGTGCTCCGCTCAGCCATCGTGACTCGTTGCTGTCGCTGGACGCCAGCAGCTGCGAGATATTCAACCTGCCGGCCTCCCGACTACGCGCTTAACCTTTTAAGTGCGCCAGACTGAACGAGTGCGAGAGAGAGAAAGAGTGTGCACTTATACCGTCCGTCTTTGCGAGAATCCAAAGACGCGACACGTCTGCTTTTACTCTTTCTCTCTCTCTCTCTCTCTCCTTTTCTTTCTCTCTCTCTCTCTCTCTCTCTCTCTTTCTCTCTCTCTCTCTCTTTAGCTCTCTCCGGCTCTCTCCGGCTCTCTCTCTTCCTCTTTATACACACACGGAGCCCGCCCGCCTGCCTGCTTTGCTTGCCTGTTGTGTCTCTCGAAGCCCTCCGCCGAGACTTCGAGTTTCTCTTACACACGTCGTCATCGCCTTCGTCGTCATCGTCGGCGGCCTATATACGACTCCTTTACCTCGTCTAGTACAAAAAAAGGAAATAAAAAACGCTTAATGTCAACCACGAATTGCATACCAATGCTACTAGCCATACAAGAGACAAACGGAGACAAAGGCAGAGACAAAGAGAGAGAGAGAGAGAAAGGGAAAGAGAGAGAGAGAGAAAGAGAGAAACAAAGAGAGAGAGACAGAGGGAGAGGAAGAAAGAGAAAGAGAGAGAGAGAGAGAGAAAGAGAGAGAGAGAGATAGAAGGAACAAAAAAGAAGGGAAGAGAAAACAGAACACCGGAAACGCGTACGGAAAAGCGTATCTTGTTCTTTCCATTTCCTTATCTCTCTCTCTCTCTTTTTCTCTTTCTTTCTCTCTCTTTCTCTCTCTCTCTTTTTCTCTTTCTTTCTCTCTCTTTCTCTCTCTCTCTTTTTCTCTTTCTTTCTCTCTCTCTCTCTCTCTCTCTCTCTCTTTTTCTCTTTCTTTCTCTCTCTTTCTCTCTCTCTCTCTCTTTTTCTCTTTCTTTCTCTCTCTTTCTCTCTCTCTCTTTTCCTCTCTCTTGGATGCTATGCGGTCTTGCATACGAAAGTTCACTTTGGTTACGGTATCCGTATCCGGTATGGAAGCATATTTTTGTTGAGGAACAAAGATTTAAAATTGCTGATAAAAGAAAAGAAGAAACAAAGTGAAAGATTGGGTTTCGTTTTATTTCCAATTCATTCTTCGATCGCTATTGAATGTTTTACGCTCAAGCACAAAGAATTTATGCGAACTGTTATTAGACATTTCCTTAGAATTCATTTATGTCATCCTTTCACTCGTAAGAATGAATCGCTCATAATTGTTCATTCGTAATCAAGTAATGGCAAAGAACAAAAATGCGATAAAATTAAAAAAAAAAAGTAAGTTGCTCGAAGTGCAATAAGTGATTTTTCAATCGTTTCGAAAATCGAAACAAAATGTAAGTACTGGTGAGAAAGAAAATGATAGACAAACGTTTAGGGGTAAGAGTCTACTTGATCTTACGATCTTACGATTGAGTAGAGAACCTCTTTCTAGTCCAAATATTAGGGAAGCATCAAGTGGAAAATACTGTTTATACGAAGTCGGTACACGAAAAGTGGCTTAATAAGTGCGATTCAAATGGAAAGAAAAAGAAAAAGAAAGAAGGAATAAATATATATATGTATATATATATATATATATATATATATATATATATACATATATATATGTATTTATTAATGGGATGTATCAAAAAACGTATGAACGAGAAATATAATACGTAGACATGCATAAAACGATCTAAGTGCTTCTCTTTTTCTTTTATTCAGTCGCTGTACCATAAGGACATTTCACTGGAAAGGGCCAGAACGGGCGATATTTGCTTTTAATTCATTCTGATTTATGTCTTCGATCGTTTCAATATCGTCGTATCACCATTATCGTAGAAAAAGACGATAACTGTCCGGTGATCGTGAAGTACGATATCGGGATACAATAGCTGTAAGAAGAATCATTCTCGATTTCATGCTTTCGAGAAGCGTTCTCGCAAAAAAACCGAGGATCGATGAGACATTAATGCTCCGCGGTTATGTCGTCTCGCATGGCGGAGCATTGATACTGAAAATGCGGCAAGGACTATGTACTTACGTGTTTCGTTCTTCCATGTTTTTCATTTTTTCTTTTTCCATTTTATTCTTATTCTCGCTCGTTTTTACAAGAGAAAGAATCATCTTCCGATTACATCCAATGGGATTTCATCTGATTTTCATTTACTTGCAGATGAAAACACATAATATCTGTAAGTATACTGTACATTTTTCGTTCTAAGAGAATTTGAAGAAATAAAAAAGAATGCAACAAAAATTTTTTTTCTTATATTTTCTAATAATATTTTATTTGCTAATTTGTGTAATAAGAATTTAGGTTACAATCAACATTGATATAGTTTCCTTTAAATCCATGAGACAATACTTTCTTTTTTATTTTCTTAAGTTTAAACATTCGATTAAATTTTACAATTTCGATGCTAATTATTTTAAATTATTTTAAATTATTTTTAATCCTTAAATTATCGGCTTTATTCTATGTATCTCAATCCTCTATCTTCTTTTATTTCATTCTTATAAAACGGTGAAGAAAACAAGATAATTTGTACGCGAGAACACATATCCCTCGATTTCGAAATTTCTCTTAGACTTTGGAACGATAATCGATAAAGACGAGAAGAGTTACAGTCGGTATGAAATGAAATAATAGAATTCTTCTTCTTCCAAGCAATCTCACGAGACTGGAACGAGCGTACGAATATCAACGAAAGAGGACAAAGATGAAATATTGGTGGACGGTGGCTTTTCACGTCCTTGGCGCATGATCGACAATTGGTGATCCTTGAGTTTTAGTGATAGAATATCCTTGCTGTTATTTTGGCGTATTTGGCGTACATATATATATAATAGTATGTATATATATACATACGCGTGCGCGTATGTGTTTGCTTACATAATATAGCGAGCAAGAGAAAGAGAGAAAAAAGAGAAAAAGAGAGAGAAAGAGAAAGAATCATCCGCCATTTCGTACGTTTTATTTTTCTCCCACCTCGTCCTCTTTCATCCTCACCCCTTACACGACTTAGTATCACCCTTATCCCTTTCGAAACGGTTTCGAATTTCGAAGAACGAAGAAAACAACGACACTCGTCCGATGTAAAAAACATAATGGAGTGTGATGTATGGGCTCTTAGCGACGGTTTCTAATATCGGTTAGTCTCGTTAGTCTCGTTAGTCCACATGTATCTATATACTAGTTTTAAGTTTGAGCAAAATAATGTATAATAACAGTTACGATTTTGTGATTGCGTTTTATTAGTTGGTCTCATTCACCACTTTGTCTTTATTCTCAGATTGTAAAAGAAAAGAGAACGATACGCTCATTGCTCCTGTTGTCGAATTATCAGAGAGAAAAGAAGAGAGAGAGAGAGAGAGAGAGAGAGAGAGAGAAATGGGAGTGGAAGAGATGGTTATTTTCTTAATAGTTTTTTACATATGCGAAGGTGTATTTTTTTCGTTGATAGAATTTAGCCATGTGGTTCATTCAAAAAAAGTTGTGCAACTATCTTGAAAATCGGGACGTGACAATATTATGCAGTAGGAAACGTCCAAATTAGTGTTTTCTTGTTTAATAGAATAACTCTTCGTTAATTCATATTACTTTCGTTTTTTCATTCGAAATAATCTTCATTATTTTGTCATTAATATTTTATCGATAATTAACTTAAGATGCTTATTGTTTGCGTTTATTTTAAATTAAATGTCAAACTTGATATCTTTAATAACTTGTTAAAAAAGTTTAGCATTAAAATCCTTGAAATGAAATATTTATTCGATATATATATATATAAGTCTGTAAATAATTAAAATAATACTTCTTCACTTTTTCAAAGTTTTCTATGACATAATAGTTTTAAGAAACTATTCAAGAAATATATAGCATTAATTTTTTTAAATAAAAAACTTTATTCTTAAGTTTCATAGTATAACTTTGTAAAAGAATAAATAAATAAATAAATAAATGTTGTAAATTTAAATTAAAATAAACAAAAATTTTTTAAAGCTTTTCAAAAAAAAATTATTTTATTTATTTATATTAAAATCTTTGCTAACAAAAAGAATTCCTTAAAATAAAATTTATTAATATTTACTAATTTATTAATAATTAAAATATCATAAATTATTAATTATTTTTCTATCATTTATAGCTTCAATTTTTTATTACTACTTAAATAACTTACAGTCTTAAAATAAAAAAAAGATTTTACTAATAAAGTTTGACTGTTTCCTTTCTCACGAGGTCATCCCTGTGCCCAGGAAAGGCGTTGTTACCAGAGAAAAGTTTTGTACCGAGATAAGTTGAGTTTTGCTAATGCTTTAGTGATGATAAAATGAAAAAAGATTTCATCATCTACAACGATCATCTTAATATACTCCAAAGATTAGAATAAATGGAAAAGACTTACTTCAACGCAAGTGACAATTCAGAGTGTCGATACCGATAAGAAAAAAGAATACTGTAGAAAGGAGAAATGAAACATATACATATACACATACATATATATATATGTATATATGTATATACATATATATATACATATATATATACATATATATATACATATATACATATACATATATATATATATATATATAATATATATATAATATATATACACATACAGGGTGGGTAATAAAATTCGTCCGTCTCGCGGATAATCATCGATGGAATATAGGGTGGGATAGGATGGGTTGGATGCATTCGGAATTCTCAGCCAGAATTCTCTTTCATGGTTTAATGGTCGAGGAGAGGTAGTGACTGGCCGGAGCCGAAGACGTCGTCGTCGTCGTCGTCGTCGTCGTCGTCGTCGTCGTCGTCGTCATCGTCGTCGTCGTCGTCGTCGTCGTCGTCGTCGTCGTCGTCGTCGTCGTCGTCGTCGTCGTCGTCGTCGTCGTCGTCGTCGTCGTCGTCGTCGTCGTCGTCGTCGTTGCGAGTGGGCTGAAGAGGCGTCGTTCGACTTTCGAACGGCCTCGCTCGAGTTTCGAGTGCGTCGTGTGTCGCACTTTTCGAGGTCGGTACGTTTAATACTTTTGCCTTTTTTCTCTCCCTCTTCCCCCTCTGTCTCTCTCAGTGTCTATCTTTCACTATTTCTCTCTCTCTCTCTTTCTCTATCTCTATTTCTCTCCCTCTCCTTCGTCAGATCCCCTTACGCCGCAATGCGACACCAACAGATTCCGCACCGGCGAACGACGTTTGAAAAAGACTACGATTTCAGGAAATACCATTTTTAAAAAAAGGAAAAGAGAGTTATACTAGGAGGACGAAGATTTAGCCTTTTACACGATATAATTGATCTCTACTGGAAGAAAGATGAGTGAATAAGAGAGAGAGAGAGAGAGAGAGAGAGAGAGAGAGAGAGAGAGAGAGAGAGAGAGAGAGAGAGAGAGAGAGAGAGAGAGAGAGAGAGAGAGAGAGAGAGAGAGAGAGAGAGAGAGAGAGAGAGAGAGAGAGAGATAGAGAGAGAGAGAATAAAAGAATTGGAGAAAGATAGAAAGAAAGAAAGAAAGAGGATATGATTATCGATTCGTGTTCGTCTCTTCACGACTTCATAGTTAGTCGTTTCCTGTGGCGAGAAAAGTATTTTTACTTCAGAATAAATTCCCATAACTTAGTTTTACTAAGTGTTCGTTTCATTCTTACAATAACGATGATCAGATTTCTTTGCGTAAAACTTTCTAAAGTTCCTTTAATTAAATTCTTTAATTTTCAATCTCTTTCTTCGTTTCTTCTTCTCCTTCAAATAATCGAGTATCATCGATGTGGATATCAATGAAAATCAATAAAATAAATTAATTTTCCTTTTTCCAGGATGAAAAAACGAGAAGAGGATATAAAAACGCCAAGACATTACAATAACGTTGTAGTTAGGCAACATCATTCCTTTTATCAACGATCGACGACGATTATCCTCGGCCTCCGTGCTTCTATGAATATGTTAGTACGTCTTGAATAGTTGGCAAGCCATCCAAAATTTTCTCTATGTGTTCTCTCGCAAAGCAATCACTAGATTTCTCTTTTTCTTTTACTTTTAACAATAAATATTTATGTTCGTCATAATTTTAGATATCATTGATGTTTTTCATTGAATATCGACGAAATCTTTACTTCGAGGTACATTGAATTTTTATAAAAAATTATATAAAGGATAATGATTATCAGATTCAGAGAGACGAACGTAAACGTAATTTATTGTCCTTTCTGTATCCTAAATCTCTTATATATATATATATATATATATATATATCTTATATATTATATATATATATATATATATATATATATATGTATGTATATTTATATGTACATATATCCATTTTGTTTCTCTATTGTGTTTATCACTATCGATAAATTCTCGCCAGGATGTTTTACCGTCTAACATCGAACGAATGCGATCATTTTCTACTTGCGGGCTTTTCCAAAAATGTTAAGACCTCGCGGAGAAATCTAATCTCGGATACTTGGCAAGATATGCTGAGTTTCCCTTGCCCATAATTTTTCTTCTCGTCGTAACGTATATCTTCCACTTTTCGTTCGCAACTACATGGAAAATAATTTTCTAAAGCAACAATGTGCCGTTTATTTTACTATCATGACTCCTGTCACAGATTTAGATGGTGCAATGCTCATGGTCAATGAACGAGATCTATTATCGAGTTTAATAAAGCTATAGGCATGTAAGTGAGAAATCGTATTTTTTTGTAAAAAGAATAAAGAAATGTTGCACGTATAGGAACACGGAAAGCAACGATGGAGAGGAAATTCATTGAATTCGCTAATCATAATCTAATTTCAGGGCCTATGGTGATTTTAAAAGCTAATCAAAGGGATACTTCCTTCCCTTCTATCACTTTGATAATCCGACATTATTCATCCGTCACTTTTACGTGCACTTTTGTAACGTCATTCTGACTATTGACTTTTTTACTTTTTCAACACATTATACTTGACAGACTGTTGTATGAACATATCACGGGTTACGATCATTTTATCAGTTTTTTCCACAAAAATTTACATGGTTTTTAACATCGCGTGTAAAGAGTGAATCGTGTAGATTGTCACGAATCAGTCTTTGCCGAGCAGAAAATATATCGAAAAAAATCGTTAATGCGGTTGAACGATTTGATAAATGATTTCATGTAAATTTGACAAAAGTTACATGCAAACTTGTAAGAAATCACGGTGACTCAGTTTGCATAGTAAACTATTCTTGAAATATATCATCCATCAGAAAAAAAAAATAAAAAAAGGACAAAAATACATTTATATGAAATAATCTGTAAGAAAAATATTTAAGAGAAATATTAATTAAAATTCTTGTAACTGATAATAGAATTTTTCAATGACGTAGTTGACATTACTAGATAGTAGGCACATGGACTGTTACGGGCTGATCAACTATAGTGGAGTTGCAGTTTCCGTTAGAGCGGAAAGTGGTGAGGCAACATTGAGCGATCAATCTATTAGCACGGCCAAGGTTCGAAAGTTATAGGCTTTGCAATCTTAGCTCACATCGAACGAAGTACGATTCCCAAGGATACGTGCGATCGTTCAACCAAACGTTCGCTATCGATCACCGTCAGGGTCTCTAAGCGAAACGCTTTCTTGAGTTTGTAAAATGTCTACGATAAGAGTAAAGCAGTATTCAAAGGGGAAAACGTTTCTTTCCTTTCCCTTTCGACTTGTCTCATAAAGCTCGTCGACTTTATTGAGCCGAGCATAAAAAGAGACGAAAAAAAAGAAAAATAGCAAAGAGAAAAAGAAAGAAAAAAAAGAAAAGAAGTCATCCAAACTCGAAGCGGCGTTGCTATTAAATCGGGGGGGGGGGAGAAAGAAAGAGAGAAAAAGAGAGAGAGAGGGATAGAGAAAGAGAATGAGATTTATGATCTCGCGAACTTTTCCGAACGTTTTCCCGGAGCACGAAGTGAAACGTTTTAATTCAAATCAATTAACGAAGTTCAAATGCATGTATTCAAACCCGATTGTTTTAACGATCGTTTCTTTTTTTTTTCTTTTTTGTTTGTTTAATTCTTTTTTGTTTTATTTTTTTTCTTGTTTCTTCTTTCTAAAGTCATCGTATAAACAATAAAGATATCATAGTCATGATTTCTCATCAGTACGTATCACAAAATTAACGGAGTTGGCAATGTGAACGTAACGTTCGCATTTGCGTATATTTTTTAGGACTTAGACGAACACGTATGAACAGACAAAAAGAAGAAACTCGTGGACTTTGCCAACCGTTTCTATGATTTATAACGTCATTCACTTCCCTTTAAGGGTGCATGCGTGTGTACTTAAGGCGAACTCGTTGGAATGTTGTTGGAACGTGATGGACACCTAACCTAACTTCTCATCAATCGACATGAGTAACGATTCCATTCAGGACTCGCAACAATTTTACTCGAAACAATTTTAAACATCGTTCAATTTTTTTCCTCTTTTTTTTACGCAATTATCTTGATAATGCAATTACCTTTTCATCCCCAAAAAATTAATGCATTTTTCGAAGAAAATAATAAGTAGAAATAACTAGACAGTTAGATATAATTTTCTAGTGGACATAATATTTATAAAAATGTTCTGAAAATATGGTGGACTTAGTGTTCATTGATTAATAATCGATCGTGCGAAAATGTTCGTGCGGATACAATGATCTTAGAAGATAGAAAAGGAGATAAATTCGAAAAGAGAAATCTTTGAAAGATAGAAAGGGGAAAGGTCTTTTAGTGGATTGGTATAAACGCTTTGAAACAACCTATACGTCGTTGTATCGTCGGACGAGCAAGATTTACGTGCCGTTGACTTTACTGAAGAAACTTGGCTTGTATTATGTGGACAACCAATGGCGTCGTTCTACATCATAATAATGTTGTATTTCCTTTTTCGTTTGAAAAGAAGAAGAAAATAGAAAAAAAGAAAATAGAAAGAAAGAAAAAAGAAAGGAAAAGGAAAGAAAAGGAAAGAAAAGGAAAGAAAAGAAAAGAAAAGAAAAGAAAAGAAAAGAAAAGTATAACGTAATGAGGTCAACGATTAACCAAACCATCGTCCGTTTTCGCTGATCGCTTTAATCGATCGTCCAATATAATTGAAAAAACCTATTTGGAACGAACGTCTCGGATTATTTACGAAAAGACGCGATATACTCTCTTCCACTTCTTCTTCTTATCTTAACGGGAGACGTAATCGCGCGATGTTATTTCTTAAGGGAAAACTAGTTCTTGATTTTGAAAAGACGTTCTCAAAACCGATGAAATTATCAATTTCTCGTATCTAGTCTTTTTCCTTTCTTTATCTCACTTTACTATGTGTTCCATGATTCTCACCATTTTCGCTCTGTCTCCTCTTAATCGGGGTTAGCGCGAACACGGCTAGAACGCATCGTAAATTCTGTGCAAGCGCACGTCACTAAGAAAAAGAGAGATTTCTTCGTCGCCAAGTCGTCCATTTAAGACATAGCATCGCGGTATAGGGTTGTTGAAGGGCGAGAAAATGTGAGAAGTGCTGGAAGAGAGCGACGATAGAACAAGATAGGGGAGACGGGCGATGGATGGACGAAGGAGGAACTAAGAGCGAGAAAAATAGATACAGGATGTTGAAGAGCAAATGTCTTCTTTTTTCATCCTGTCCAAACACATTTATCTATTCATTTATTTAATAACGTATTTATTTGTCTATTCATTTATCTATTTTTTCAAATTAAAACTCCGCATCTGCTATGATACCGACTAAGATGCAACCCTATCTTATCGACCATATCGATTCATATTAGTATCGACCGAGTAAACCGTGATACAGGATTTAATGCGTTTCAGATCGATAAAAAGAAGATAGTAAAGGCCAACTGGAATTAATGAAATTAATGTTTCTTTAGTAACGTGCTAGAAACGGAAAACGTTTTTTCTTGTTTTCTTTTTCTTTTCTTTCTTTTTTTTTTGAGAATACAAATTTTCTGTGATTCTCTTAAAACAGTAATCAGCCCAATTATGTCGCTGTAAAATCTATGTGATACGGTAAAAAGAAATTGTTCTTTCACGTCCAATTCACGATACTTGTATTCATCGAACTATACGTTATGATTTTTTTGATGATTTCTATATCATGCCGATACGTAAATCGTCGGACTTACTAAATGGATTTATCTAAAGGAAATATAGATACATTTTATGACGAAAGATTTTGTAAAAGTTCCACAAAATTATGATTGTTACGATGATTATAGTAGCAGTATAGATCAACTATGTACGGTAATAAATTATACAGAGATGCATATATATGTATACAAACTCGTAACATTTTTATATATACATAGAACTATACTAGAAAGTGATAGATTCGCAGTGTCCACGTGATCTGGTCAAGGATATGTTCATTATGTGGAAACCTGCGAGTAACATATCGCTATCGTTTTAAAATTCAATCGATTGCAGTTCAACAAACATTGTTTTGCAAACGATGCTTAATTCGATCTATAAAGTCGATTTATATATGAACGTTTTATTAGAAAAATTTGCGAATGCTATATCGCTATGACAATTGGAAGTTTTTCATTACGAGAGCAATTTTCTTGGAGAAGTTCAACCGATCTTATTTTCTCTCTCTCTCTCTTTCTCTCTTTCTCTTTCTTTTTTTCCCTCTTCATCTCCCTTTCATTTTTTTTGTTTTTCTTTACTTACCAAAAGCGATAAAGGCAGAATTAATAAGACATTGACTACAAATTGTACGTACTATTTCGTAATGTAAGAAACGCCGAGAATTTTTTGTTGATCGTAGCTAGAAATAGAAGAGATAAAAAAACGCTGAATAGTAGGAGGTCGGGAGATCGAGAATTCGACCTTCCTATGAATTGTTATCGTTGGACGGACGAACGAATGAACAAACGAACGAACGAACGAATGGATGGATGAAGAAGTACTGTCAATGTATCGTTCGAAGGGAAAGAAAAAGCTCGCTTCAGTTGTCCAAATGAATTAGCCTTGTAAGAAACATTGTGAAAACTTAGAAAAAGACAGATAAAGAAAGGATAAGTATAGAGATAATGCCTTCGGTCTATTTCACGAATTTTTATCGTTCTGATAAACGAACGGACATACGAAGAGAATTGAAAAAATGGACTTTCAGTCTGATATCTCAATTCGCAGGATTTCATTGGAATTTTTCTTTTCTTCTTTTTTTATATTTTTATTTTTTTACTTTTCGTGAACATTGTTTTAAACACTTCAACATTTTAGAATCACTGAATCGGTTCGGCTTTGGGCCAAATCGCGAATGAATGTACAATAAATAACATTGTTAGAAGTAAAATTATAGCATCATATTCTTGCGATACGATCTAAAATATTCTAAGCGATAGAGAGAAAATAGATCTTTATTGGTTAAAATGCATTTAGAGAAGAAATAGAATTCTCTATTATCTAAAATGCATTTAGAGAAGAAGTAGATTTCTCTATTGCTTAGATAGTTAGATAAATATTACAAAAAAAAGACGAAGATTTTTTTATCTGCGATTGGAAATACATGCCATGAAATATAGGTCAGAAAATTTCGTTTTTTCGTTCCTTTCTATTTCTTTTCTGTTCATCAGTAGTTTCGTATTCTTTTCGTATACTTTTCTTCTTTCGAGAATAATCTGATTATACGATTTCCTTTTTCAATTTTCGAGATAATCTTTTCTCACGGTTTATTCTACTTTGTAATACGATGTTCATTTTCGTATTATCATTTTCTTCGTGTGTTAATATTTTCGATAAAGAAGATTTTATAAAAAGTATCTTACATTGATTCAATCAGAAAAGGTTTTTCACGGATAAAATAATATTAAGAAATAATTCGTAACGTTTTTGTTACTACATACCTAAGTCGTTACAAAAATAATTTATTTGATTTAATCTAACTGTTATTTTTCTTCAATCAAATCAACACCTGAAGCAAGGATTAGATTTCGGTGGAAGAATCAAATGGAGACTGGTAAAAAGTACTGATCGAGTTCTTCTTATAATTTATATAGATTTCTATCAGCCTTAGCATTAGATATCGTGATGGTATTTAATGTTAATTAATGTTGCATTTACACTTCCGATTATTGCGGAATCTTGTCAATTTCATAGAACTGTTCGTATGATAATGACGTAATCGTCACAACTCACGCACGATTTCGATTTTTCGCGTGTTAGGATCGACAATAACCGCACGCGTTGCTTTTGATGATAAGTTGATGCTAATAGTGTGTTACAAGTGAAGTGAAGGAAGCAGAAAAACGATCTATGATCAACACAATCTAATTTGTATGACGTTAACGTCATACATGCTAATTGATACTGCTTTGTTCAAGTCGATCGAATAACCGTGAACTTTTAAACTGCTCTACCTTGTCCTTGTGTTTACGCTTGAAGAATGAAAAATACTACTCCGAATAAGCCAATCGAAGCTTTTCAATCGAACCTAGATTTTTCGATCGTTACTAATGAACTATATACTACATACCACATAGGTTGTACACAATAATTACTAAATGAAAGTACAGACTATAAAGTAATTAAAATCTGAGATTAAATAATTTATGCTTTCTTAATTTGTATATTCTTTTTCTTTGTAAGATCTATGTATATATTTAGTATTATTATCTTTTCCGTTTTGTGTACGATTAAAATTTTTAACCTAACTAATACAACTAATTGTACGTACGCGCACATACATATATTCGAGATATGCCTGTGTGTGTGTGTGTGTATGTATATGTATATATCGAAAAAAAATCGAATTTATATCGTATTAATTCTGCAAGACCTTTCATTAAAATAATTTTCATAAATAACCAATCGAAGACAATATTGTATGCTCCTTAAATTTTTAATCATTTTCATCCCATCTTCCAACGCTCTCTTCTGTTAACACCAAGAATTCAAATACCAACTACCTTGGTGAATGTAAGATGGTTCGAAAACAATGTATTAGTAATTAAGAAAATAGGATTCGAAGAGGAGAAATGAAAAAGAAGGATGTTATATTATGCAAGATAAGGTCTCATCGATAAATCCGTTTAAAGTTATTACAAGTTACTCGTTGAAGACAGACAGCGAATTTTCCTAATCCTTCCACATAGACTACACACTCGAGGAAGGGTGTATATACGTTCGAGATTTGCAAGAGGGTGTACAAATCCAATTAGAGGGCGATATGTTGACTGACGCGTGTTCAAGACAAAGTAGTACATTGATATGAACTCACAAAGACGACATATTTCTTCGTATCCAGTCTCTCAGCTCAAAGACGTAGTTCATAGGACCGAGACGATTGACCGTAATACGCTTAGTCAAATAAGAGGGTCAGATATACCCGGTTGGTAACCCTGATCGAGATCTATCGCCACGTGGTCGTCATGTACACGCGCGATGTGTGACATGCATCATGTAAAATAAAGCATATACACGAGTGCAGCAATCAGATTAGTTAGGATAGCGTTGATAGTTTTTAAATGCGAATTCATTTCTATACTATACGAATTCGAATCATCGAGTCTTATACAATCGCAAATATATAGAATTTAATACAAATTTGAGACTATCGTTGTGGTAAAAATCAATAGGACAATTGCATAAAAAGAAAAACTTGTTTGACATGTTCATTTTTTGTTTGTTTCGATATCCTTCTAATCGGATGTGTTCTCCTTACAGATTATAGTTATAACTGTCAAATTGTTATTGTTAATTATCATTGTTATTAATAAGAAGTATTACTATACATTTAAACGATACATTCGTTGAAGTCTAATTTTTGCTTTTTATTAATGTATTGTGTTTGAGTTCATACAATAGACAACAGACAATAGACAGACGTGAGTTGAAATGTCAAAGACATTGAAGTTATGGATTTTTCTAATTAGGATAAACATTTAATGATACCTTTTGATTATTACGACAGAGGATCATAGTTTACCATTTATGGATTCGATAACATAAATACACAAAAACGATTTGTTCTAACGAAGGAAATAGTTATTCAGTGAGTTAAGTGTCTCATCGCGGGACGATGATTACGTTTTCTATCCGTATAAGAATCCGAAAAAAAGAAAAGAAAAAAGAACAGAATCGTTAGGATTCTCGGATAGTACGAGACACGAGAATAGGATTGGAGATTGAGTGAGGGAAAAAGAATAGACAGAGTGAGTCGCATCGCGGTGACGTGCTAGTTCGATGCGCAACGTACATAAATGGCCGCGACAAGTCGTGGTACGATCTGTGGATCTTTGAGACGGTTTCTTCGGGGAGAGAGAGAGAGAGAGAGAGAGAGAGAGAGAGAGAGAGAGAGAGAGAGAGAGAGAGAGAGAGAGAGGGAGAGAGAGAGAGAATACAATAGTATACAACGTATACGTGTATGTAACGTTGTACGGAATAGTAGAGTGTACGTGTACG
This sequence comes from Vespa mandarinia, assembly GCF_050613455.1. Lineage (NCBI taxonomy): Eukaryota > Metazoa > Arthropoda > Insecta > Hymenoptera > Vespidae > Vespa > Vespa mandarinia. Next base: position 936,821 of record NC_140815.1, on the reverse strand, counting down.
CGCGTAGCAAGATACGTAAGGGATGAAGAGGATGAGGCTGAGGATAACGGGGATAGTCGGGGTGGCGGCAGCGATACTTGGATAGGAGGAAGAGAGATAACGAGAAGGAGGGAAACGGGGAGAAAGAGGGAGAGAGAGAGAGAGAGAGAGAGAACGGGTACGACGCGCTTCGAAATGGGAGAGTCAAGAGGGAATAAAGGGGGTGTAGGAGATGTACCAAGAGCGGCGCCCAGCTGGAGCCACGTGCATCGATCTGACTACAGGCGCCAGCCGTCCTATCCGTCGGCTCGTTCGTCCATGAGTTCGACCCTGCCCCACTCCAAGCCCATCTCGAACCGTTCCACCCCCATCTCGAACCTCCGCCGTCAGCCTCCCAGTCCCGTTGATGCCCGGAACGAGCGAGCGAGATAGAGAGGAAGAGAAAGAGAAAGAGAAAGAGTGAGAGAGATAGAGAGGGAGAGAGAGAAAGAGAGAGACAGACAGACAGACAGACAGAGACAGATAAAAGAGTAGGAGAGAGAAAGAGAGGGAAGCAGAGAGGGGAGAGCCTCCCTTCTTGCCACCGCCTAGAAGGTCGAGTCTTAACCCCTGCGCGCCGTGTCTGACCGGCTTGTCCCTGGGATTCCCTCAGGTTGAACGAACTCGATCCTCCTATCGCCATTCGCGGTATGCATCGATTTCGGCACAAGGAGACGAATCCTCCAAAGCGTTAACTCTCCAATTCGTCGACCATTCTCGCCCAATATCAAAAGGGAAAAGACCTTTCGTCCTTCCTCTCTCTCTCTTTCTCTCTCTCTCTCTCTCTCTCTCTCTCTCTTTCTCTCTCTCTCTCTCTCTCTCTCTCTCTCTTTCTCTCTTTTCCCCCTCTTTCTCTCTTTCTCTTTTTTTTTTACTATCTACACGTCGCTATCTGATAGAATGTATTTTCGTCCTATGCGAACCGAACTGAATTTGCCAACTAAAGTACGTCTCGATCTTTTTATTTCTCTCTTTATCTCCTTCTTTTTTGGATAAAATGCTTATATCACTTTTATGAAAGAGAGAGAGAGAGAGAGAGAGAGAGAGAGAGAGAGAAAGAGAGAGAGAGAGAGAGAGAAAATTCGCTACCTGCACAACCACCTAATTCCTTATTCTGAAGCAGCGTTATTCATGATTATCTTTTTGCTCGGCAACGTCGCAACAATTGAATATGACCGTTACGCAATGAGGGGTTGATTTTTAATCAAGCGAGGGGAGTAGATCGTAACATAACTTGTTCGTGCTTTCTTATTGGATTTTTTTATGTTGAACTCTATCAGATCTATTTTATTTTTCGTTTTCACATAGAAGAACGAAGAAAATAAAACTGACTTTTCTTTTGATGAGATAACTATGTTGATCACTTTTGACAATATATTCTATTACTTCATTAAAAATATTGCTATCGAATTAGAAGTGAATTTCTATTTTAATGGGGTGTTCACAGACTCACGGAGGGTTGTTTATTCTCGAAACGAGATACTTTAATCCGTTTAGTATTAAACAATTTATTTGTAATCATCGTCGTTGGGATTATTTCCTTCTTAGAAGAGTATACGTAATCGATTTGCTAAAGGTTTCTTGAGTGTCCAGGATGAAGGAGTTCGACCCTGCGCCCCGCTCGAAACTGTCTTCAACTAGTTCATCTTGTCCTGGTTCGTCAGCCTCGATGTCGTGACCTTCTAAGACTTTTCAATACTTAACATCCATGCACGTGGATCAGCAGAATCCTTTGATACTCGAGATAAAAAGAGAACAAAATTTACAAATTTATTCCAAGTTAAATTTGAAAATCAATTTCGAAAATCATAATTGACTTTTCCAAATGTTTCCTGATTTTCTACAATATAATAATGAATCTTTTATTAACTCGAGAATTTATCGATATTAAAACCATATCTGTATTCAAAATTAACAAAATTAAACTTTACTATCCACAATTCTATTAACACTTTTTTCTTATAAATACAATTTATCAATTTGTAGAAATTATTGTTTGAAATTGTACCTAACCAAACCTTCTTATTGGTTTATATTGTTTATTGATTCGTGACGAGGTTTCCGACAGTTTCTTTGGGATGTAAAAAAGCGAGCAAACGGAGACACCAGGACGTCCTTTATTTCGTAACCCTTCACGCAAGATGACCTTGAGTACTCTATTATCGTTAAAAGCATTTAGTTAGAAGAGACTAAGAGATAGAGGAGTATGAGCGAGATCTTAAACTTATTCATCGCCGTTAACCAAAATAGTTCACGAGCAACGTAAGTAGTTATGTACACTGATATATCGCTCGTAACACATTTGAGAGATTAGAATTAAGATTCTTATGAACGTCATCATTATTTTCATCAAGATACAATGGAGTCCTAAGTAATTAGTTCCTAAGCTTTTCAAATGTTTTCTAAGTCACAGATCATCGACAATTCTCTCAGAATACGAAAGTTTATAGCACCGAGTTAATGACCAATGAAATTTATGTTAGATCGACTGCATCTTGGTGGATTAGAAAAATCTTTTTATTGTCGATATAACCCTAAGCAAGAATATAATACGTAACTATATCGATATTTATTTATAATTTATTTTCTGTTATGTGCAAAAAAAGAAGAAAAAACAAATAAAAAAACAAGAAAAAATAAAAAAAAAGAAAATATATACGAAAAAGAACATTTAACGTTCGTTCCCTAAACGTCCAGGATTAATTCGCGATTGAGGAAGATGCGATAATGGAAACTCACAAGAAAGCAACGGCGTTCTTTCGATGTTAAAACGGAGAACGGTCGGAAGGAGTTCTCGAGAGCCAATTCTTACATCGGTAAGAAATAAACGGGATTGCTGGTGGTGGCAATGGTTGGGTTGGAGAAAAGAGGAAAGAAAGAGAAAAAGAAAGAGAGAAGGGTAGAAAAGAATTTCTGTTCGCTACAAGCCGCGAGTTATGAGCCACAGGCGCTCAAGTTTTCATAAAGAATCGCGTTGAGAAGAGTCACCGCCAAGTCCTTTTAAAAAAGAACAGTCGTCGAGGACGCATAATGGCTGGCCTCTATGACAGGACTCTCTTTCTCTGTTTGTCTGTCTGTCTGTCACTCTCTCTCTCTCTTTCTCTCTCTCTCTTTGTTTATCTAACTATCTATCTATCTATCTCCTTTTTTCATTCTTTCTTCTGTAAACGATGAACGTTTATAAGGGAACAACGTTATTTATATCCTTGAATTTCAAAATCTTTTTTATAGTATTCCATTAATAGGAAAAGAATAATATTAACGAATTTATCATAGAAACAAAAGAAAAAGAGAAAGAAACGAACAAAAGGAATTTTTCAAATACTATAAGATTCCTCATCAAAGATCGAACAAATTACAAAAGTCATGTCTTTTCGATTTCTTTAAATTTCAATAAATAATTCTAAAAGAAAATCTTAAAATGAAATGTCTCCTACATAAGTTCTTGTGCCCTCCCCCTTGCAAGGACCACTTCTTTGCTAAAAAGTTGACAATTCTTTTTTGTTTAAGAATCGGTATAATTTCATTCAAATCCTAAGAAGAAAGTAAATTTTATGTAGTAGCATTTACATTATCTATCTGGGTGTTTTTTTTTTGTTGTAACTATTTTGCCATGATGATTTGTTGTTTCCTGCGAAAATGGAAAATATCTTATTATTTATGGGATGACCCAATAGATACATGTATACGTGTATAATCCATAAAAGCCTTTTATGAATGGATCGTGAAAGCATCATAGTAACATAGCGTAGAAGCTATATTCATAAGACGATCGTTATCGTTAGAGTCACACCGCGAAAGAACGATCCGCCTAAAGGCATCGATCGTGGCGAAATTGCGATATAATAGTCTTCCGGATATATACGTAGAATATGCACCCAAAAATATTCTTACGTTCCTTGAGATGGAATAAAAATATTTCTTTTATTTTTTTTTTTCGGAAATGAACTAAATGTCTCGTAAATTAAAAAACTACCTTGAAATAATTTAATTAGAAACGTAAATATAAATTAAGCAAAATAAATTGAAAGCACAAAAAAATGACATAATTTAATTATATCATTTATAAAATCTAGTATTACAATCGGTCAGAGAGAAAGATAAAGAAAGGAGCAGAGAGAAAAAGACAAACAGCAAGAGAGAGAGAGAGAGAGAGAGAGAGAAAGGGGAAGAGTTCATGGAGAAGGCATAACCGCAAAGACTCAAATGTGATTTTTTTTGTCTCCTATTCTCTCTCCCTCTCTTTCTCTTGCTCTCTGTCTCTCTGCTCTATCTATCTCTTTTTCTCTTTTCCACGTGCAAACATACTTGCAAGGCTAGAAGCAAAGAACTGCTGAAGGATCAATCATAACTTTTGTTAAGGGTAGAAGAGGTGGCTTGCCTTGTGTAATCTATCAAGCCACCCTTCGATCTGCCCTATCTGCTGTGTTCCTTATCTATCTATCTATCTATATATCTATCTATCTATCTATCTATCAATCTATCTATCTATCTATCTATCAATCTATCTATTTATCTATCTATCAATCTATCTCTATCTATCTGTCTCTTTCTTTCTTCCTCTTTCTCTTATGTATACGCAGATGCATACAATGAAATTTTACAATATGCATTGTCGTAGAAAATTCGAAAAAATGACTCAGTTTTAGAGTGTGCACTTAACGATTATTATGAATTATTGCTTGGAACGATATCGTTCGGCATATAAGCAACATCGTAATGATTAAATGAAAAAAAGAAAAGAACGCAAGTTATAAGAAAATTGCCACATTATGCAGAGCCAACAATCCATCGTACACATGCCAGTGAGAAAAGCGTAATCGATAAAATGAACAATCTTAATGCATTAATGAAGTTTTAACGCGCAACGAGGACAAGGAAATTTTCTGGTCATTCATGTAATGCAAAAAGAATGAGTACTTCATTCGGTATTTCATTTTCCGAAGTTATGAATCGCACTTGTAAAACTTCATTTCCAATTCTTCATAGCTTTTCCCTCTCCCCTTCCAGCCACTTCCCGACTCCTCCCTTTCTCTTCCTCGCGCCATTATAGCCAGCATTGGCGACGTTTACGGCAACTCTGCGTATCTGTGGCTACTTCATTAAATGGACAAACTGGAATACTAAAATGATGCTAGAAACGAGATAATTAAAAATTTAATCGTCTCTCCGTGATCCATTGGTGGTTCTTTTTTCTCTCCGTCTCTGTCTCTGTCTGTCTGTCTGTCCGTTCGTCCATTCGTCTGTCTGTTCCTCCCCATTCTTCTCTCTCTATTTATCTCTATCTCGTTCTCTTCCTATCGTCACTATCTCCATCGGGTCTGTCTTTCTCGCAAGATATTCAATCTTGGACGATAATTATCTTCGATTTGATATTAATCGATCCTCTCATTTTAGTATTTCACGCTTATAGATTCGTCGTTTCTATACAAGACTAGCGAGAATTGTTTAATTTCGATATCGATACGTGCTATCCACTTTGGCGATATACAAGTGAAGTGATACGTACTCAATATTTCAAATTGTCATTTAAATGATTCATAAGACGATTTAGTTGAAACTATTTATTGGAACTATCGAAGTGTTATGAGATGGAAAAAGCATGTATAAGACTGATTTTCAACGATGTTAATGTTACTATTTGTGAGAATAATTATGATGTTCATATACTGAAATGTATTTCACTTGTCATAGTGGTTATGCTACGGTTATACACTCTTACGGTGTTTGTTAAAAGTTCGTTATATGGATTGTAATAACGCATATTATTTTTGGATTAAAGATTGAAATAGAACAAATGTCGATTAAAATAATACTTCTTTTAATTTCAAAATTTGATAAAGTCAAAATTCGATAAAAATTGCATTTCTTCTCTATTCATCCGAATTTTTCTATCTCGATTTAATTCAAAATTAATAAAAATAAAAATCAAAGAATAAATAAAATGAATTGTTTACTAATATTCGATATTATCAAAATCGAGGATGAAGAAGTTGTAATGAGTTAGACGGATTAGCTTTGCGCACAGACTCAACTAATTAATCGAGTCAGATGATTCTTGGCAAGTCGAGATGGTGAACGCTGTTTGGATGTACAAGCCAGCGTACTAGCATGCGGAGAAGAGTAGTTGGTCGTCTGTCTCCAGGCGCGACTGATAATGCACTTCTCTTGCGCAATTCGCTGTCAGGAGTAATGGTTTCCTCTTGAACATGAAAAACTCGAGGCACAATAAACCGCCAAAATTATGACTGCAGGCTTACGGCGTCGGCATCGGCATCGTTCGGCAATGCCGTTGGAATGGGCGCCATCGTCGTCGACGTCGTTGTCGTTGTCGTTGTCGTCGATAGAAATAGACGAAAGGAGAAAGAAAGAGAAAGAAAGAGAGAGAGAAAGAAAGAGAGGGAGAGAGAGAGAGAAAAAGAGAGAGAGATGCTAGTCTAAAAGAGGGAACGGCATGGAGAAAAAAAGATGCAAAGCAAATGGACAAGCATAACTATCGTGAGAAATCGAGATATATCCCAGACTCAAATTACAGACTCTGGCGACTTGCTAAATTTGTGATTTCGATGTGCGATACGATATAGTGGTCAAGGTGACGCATCCTTTCGTCCGGTCTTTTACAATGCGACCGATTCGAGATTTATCGCTGGCAATACTACACAAACGAATTTCCCTCTTCTCTCTTTCTCTCTTTCCCCCTTCCTTTCTCTCTCTCTCTCTCTCTCTCTCTCTCTCTCTCTCTCTCTCTCGTTTTTTCTTCTCCAATTTTCCAATCTTCTTTCTGAAATTAACATCATCTTTAACTTGATCGCCACATAAATCGGACTAACTAAAAAAAAATCCGTCGTAAATTTAATAAACTTGTATGGTGCGCTCTTGCGTGCATTTACGTATAAATAAATTAAATAACACGAACGAGTTAACATTCTTCTCTTATTATTTTTATTATTATTATTATTATTATTATTATTATTATAACAAACTTCAGAATCGGCGTTGAATTTAGTTTGGATTCTTTCTCGAGTCGATACTTAATATTTCTATTCTGATTCAAATCTGGTTGATGTTCTGATTCAAAGTGGTCTCTTTTTTATCAATCTTAAAATATTATCGATTTTATTTACAATGAAATAAAAAATGACGGGTGATCAATATATACGATTGATGTTCTTGCTAATTTTTTTAAAGAAAGATATATAAGAATTCGTTTATTATGATACTTGAAATAAATTGTGATAATTAGATGATTATATTAATTTATTTCATATTTTTATATTTAATTTACGAAAAATAAGACTATTATTTACTGTTCATAACTGGTTTATCTATTTTCTTATTTTTATTAATTTTCTTCACTCATTACTAGTAATTGCACCTTTTTGATTAATTTCTACGTAATTATTGAACGAACATTTACCAAAAAAATAAAAAAAGAAACATACACGACTAAAAATAATCTCCAGTTAACACTATTATTTGACATCGCAATTGATAAAAGATATATTTGTATTCTCTGTTCCTTTCTTTCTTTCTTCATAGCGTTATAAAAATTGTCTCCTCAGACAACATAACAATACCCCCTAGCTTAACGGAAGATGCATAAATTCTTATGATGTTTTGCAAATGGCCGAGAAAGAGTGGCAAGAATAACGCAGACATTGTTTTTGCACGACTTCCAAATCTCTTACGATTTAACGAATTGACAAGGAACGACAGAAAATACGCTTGATGTGTTTTCTCTCTCCCCCTCTCTCTCTCTCTCTCTCTTACTGTCATTCTCTCTCTTACTCTCATTCTCTCTTATTCTTTCTTTCTCTCTTTGGCACCTGTGCGCGCGCGCTAACCTGCACGCGAGTTTGCGATGTTGGATATGGTAGTTTATATCGATTGTAAGTACCGTTGGCTCGTCGTAACCGTTGGTGGTCGAGTGTCTCGTCAGGTAACTTTTTAAATACCGTTTATTCACTCTAGCTCGGTGCTTTACCGGCAGAGGTCCTATGATATATCAACGCCAACGTGCTCCTTCTTCGTCTTTACTCACGGTTATTCAATCTTTCTTTTTCATTTTCTTTCTCTCTTTCTCTTTCTCTCTCCATCTCTTTCTCTTTGATAATGAAATTAACTTATCCGTTCTTTCATGCTTTTCTCTCTCTCTTTCTCTTACACTATTGCTTTTTCTCCCCTTTCTCTTTCCTACTCTCTTTTTCTCTTGTCTCTTTCTCTTCTCTTTCTGTCTCTCTTTAATCCGTTCGATACCCTGTATAACTCGGAGTCTCTCTAGAAAGAATGCATACATCGCAGTGTTCCTCGTTAATCGAATAACATCGGGCAACGTGAACGTATCAAGCCGTCGATAGATGTTGATCCGGATTATTAAATGTATTATAGTAATGTGATAAGAGACGAATGGACAAGGAAATAAACGATAGCGATCGATAATAAATATGTAATATGATTTTTCATTAACATTGACGAGAACGAGAACCATTTATAGGATTGAAAAATAATAATTTTATTTATATATGTATTTACTCTTCTCCCTCTTGTGATCGAGTGATGTATCTAATCTTTTACCTTCTGCGATATAGTGATCGTAATCGTGTTTCTTAGAGAGGGAGAAAGAGAGAGAGAGAGAGAGAGAGAGAGAGGTAAAATCTCGTAAAATCGTTTAGTATTTTCTTTCTCTGACGAATTATGGCATCTTGTAATATCATCAAATAAACATCGTTATTAATGACACGCATCAGGCCGGTGATGTAATTTGCGTTTCTCTTGCGCATGCAATTAGAGCACAACATCGTTTAAAGGAAAGAGTGATTATAAGTATATTCCTATGGCACGCAATTCGCATTTCTATGTTTCTTCACCTGCATTATCTTACTTTTCTCTTTATTTCTCTTTCATCTCTCTCTCTCTCTCTTTCATCTCTCTTTCTCTCTCTCTCTCTTTCTCTCTCTCTCTCTTTTTCATCTCTCTCTCTCTCTCTTTCATCTCTCTTTCTCTCTCTCTCTCTTTTTCATCTCTCTCTCTCTCTCTTTCATTTCTCTCTCTCTCTCTCTCTCTCTCTCTTTCATCTCTCTCTCTCTCTTTCATCTCTCTCTCTCTCTCTCTTTTCCTGTCTCATTAATGACAAGAAGACATATTCGACGATCGATAAAAAAAATTTTAATGACCTTACGAGATGTTATCTCTATGTAAAACCAGATGTATTAGCTTTTAACGATTAATTTTATTACGTTTTATTGTAAAAAGTCAAATATATTGCGAAGTATTAATTGAACGAAATATACCGATACAGTTCGAATTATCAGTAATTATTAATTCCACGTTGCGTCAGGATACACAAAGGATTGTAATGAAATTTATTAATCGTCATTATTAGATCTGTTTGATATTGTTGTTTTACACTTTTAGAACGATTGCTCTAATAATAATAATTAAACGAAAGCATAAGAATATCGCATAAAAACGAATTAAAATTATTAATTACAATATGTTAATGATTCGCGAGATTTGTATTTCATTAAATTTCTTTCGCATTCTTGATGCTCGATAAAAAGAAAGAGAGAGAAAAATAGAGAGAGATAGAGGGATATATAAGGAGAGAGAAATAGAGAGAGATAGTAAAAATGTTTGAAAATGTGAAAATCCTCAATCGTTCCACATAGGTTGTTCGAGTTAAGGATATAAAAGAGGTTTATCGGTGTTACGTAGAAATGTTTGATTTAAATCGCGTGTCACGATAGGTGAAATATAATAAAAGCTCCGAGAGAAGGACGATTCTTACCAACGCGATTTATGGATACGGAATAAGAGAAAAATCAATAATCGACGCGACGGCTCTCCGTATACGTATATGTATATCTAGATGCGAGCCAGCTGAACGATTTGCTAATGCCGTTGAAGGGTCTGTCGCCATCGAGTGAATTGGAACTTTCATTTTTCCAAGGACGAAAACTTTTACGGTAAGAAACGATCACAATCGACCGAGACCAATTGTGCTTTCTTTTCTATCCATCCGAAAATTTAGCTCGGAATACATTTCGCATTTTTTCTCTTTCGTTTTTCTTTCTTCCTCCAGTCACAATTTATATTAGGGAAAGAAGATAAAGATAAAGATAAAGAAGGAGAGAGAGAGAGAGAGAGAGAGAGAGAGAGAGAGAGAGAAAGAAAGAAAGAAAAACAAGATAGAATATATTATTGTATTACTCTTCCTTTTATCTTCATACATGAAGAAGAGTGGTTCGAAGCAATCGAAAAGGAAGAAATTAATTTCATGAGAAATTTAAGGAAAGTCTTGAAACCGTCCATTGTTATTGAGATCGACATTTTTCTTTGCTCTATTATTACCGAGGGGTAGACTTAAAAAAATTATCTCTAAAGGAAAATCATATTTCTCTCTTTCTCTCCCTCTTCTTCTCTCTCTCTCTCTCACTTCTTCTTTCTCTCTCTCTCTCACTTCTTTCTCTCTCTCTCTCTCACTTCTTCTTTCTCTCTCTCTTTCTCTCTTCTTTCTTTCTCTCTCTCTCTCTTCTTTCTTTCTCTCCCTCTCTCTCTCGCTCTCTCTCTCTTCTTCTTTCTCTCTCTTTCTCTCGCTCTCTCTCTTCTTTTCTCTCTCTCTTTTCTTCTTTTTCTCTCTCTTCTTCTTTCTCTCTCTCTTTTTCTTTCTCTCTCTCTTTTTCTTTCTTTCTCTCTCTCTCTCTTCTTTCTTTCTCTCTCTCTCTCTTCTTCTTTCTCTCTCTCTCTCTTCTTCTTTCTCTCTCTCTTCTTCTTTCTTTCTCTCTCTTTTTTCTTTCTCTCTCTCTTTTCTTTCTCTCTCTCTTTTCTTTTTCTCTCTCTCTCTTTTCTTCTTTCTCTCTCTATTTTTCTCTCTCTCTCTCTCTCTCTCTTTCTCTCTTTGAACAAAGCACAAAAGCGAAGAGGAGGAGTAGCTTTGAAGTTTCGTAATTAAAGGACAAAAGCGATGGTGGGAATACATTATCAGGAGTCGCCGTTGGCCCAATATCGCCACGTACCACTATCATAGGCGTAACAAAGAGGAAATAAACTATTGGACGATCGAATGTCAATATTATCGAGCTGGTCGGTGTTTTGAAGGAGGAGGGAGAGGAGGACGAGAAGGAAGAAGAGGAAGAAAAGAAGAAAGAGGGAAAGGAGAACACAGAGCGTGTAATAAATGAATAACAATGTAAAATCTTAATGATTGTTGAGCGAAATACTCCCTCGAACCATGTTTCCTTTATTCCTATCATCCAACGTGACATTTCGAGCGGTGTTTGAACCATGTCGGACGTAATAGAAAACTCGATGGACGGCTCGCTTTCCCAAGCGAGAGTTCGTGGAATTTTTGTCTTTTCCATGTGTATGTATATATATATATAAAAAAGAAAAAAACGCGGTTATATGGAACGAAAAGTTTTTTCCCGGGCACCTCCTTTCAGTGTTCCTCTTCCAACCACCTCTGAACCCACGCAACCCTCTACACACCCCCTTCCCCGCCCACAACTAACGGCCGATGCACGTCGATGTTGGTGAAGCGAAGCCGACTCGTAGTTTCTTTAGTTTCTTCAAAAAGAATGACGTGTTCCGTTGTTCCCCGTGTGTTCTATAGTGAGAGACCGACATTAACGTTAAAGTAACACACACGTAAACGCATCGGTGATGTACAAAGGGAAGGGGAATCCGCGGAGCCAACGACCACAAATTCGTCTCATATTAAATCACGCTTAACTCTTCTTTTCCCTGACACCTGCGAGTTATTTCACGGGAACGCTTTTTATCAAAGTCGCAATTCGATCGGAAGGAAATATCAAAGTGTTTGATGTAAGTAGAATTCGCTATACATGTCGAATTAATTATAGAATAATAAATCATTCAAAATAAAAAATAATAAAATTCTATCGTTATAAATTATATAACATATGTAATTAAACGAATATATGCATTATATTATCGTAAAAATATATCGAAGTAGGAAAATTAATTTAATGATTTGATTTGATGAAAGAGAGCAAAATGATTATAAACCTTCTAAAATAGCCTTTTGGATTTTCAGCGGATGGCGATAAAGAGGTGATATAAAATGAAGACATGGAAGTATTTGGATTTGAGAAGGAGGTACGAAAAAAGGAAAAAAAAAGGTGAAACGCGAGTGGTTGATTAATTTGAGCGCCTAACGCTCAACTCGGCGCCGGCGCGAGAAGACAAGACCAGGCCGTAGTGGCCCGCACCGTCCCAGCACTATTGGCACAAGTAACATTAACGTCTCTACCTTGGGGTTCTATTACCCTTATTGTTATACTTAGAGTTAGCGAACTATAGACTGCTGCCGCGACATCGACAACCGCGGGCCACGTGGCTCCAAGCGTGTGGCCACGCATGTATTCGAACAACTCCGACAGTCACTACTTGCCTCTCCAAATAGAGAGGTGTCGACGTTTAATCTGATTTCGATTATTATCGAATATCTTTTATTTTCTTCCTTCGAACGATCTCTTTGATTTCAAGCAGAAATAATATTCAAACTTTTTAAATTAATCGTATCTTTGGACAACTCAGAGAAAAAAAGAGAAAGAGAAATATAGAGATAGATGGAATATAGAGGAATATAGAGAGACAAAGAGAGAGAGAGAGAGAGAGAGAGAAAGAGAGAGAGAGAGAAAGAAAGAGAGAGCGAGCTTTTCTATCAGATCAAAAGCAATATAATATCAATAAGTAAAAAAATTCAACGCTACTCAAAATTGTTCGAGAACAAGTACGTAGCTATTAATATTCGTAGCTATTAATATCGAGAAATGGAAAAGAGTTAGCTTTCATCATTGATCCTTTCTCTGTTAATTAATGAAAAGTAAAAAAGGTAAAATCAAGCGGCCGTAAAGTACCATCTTCACCTGTTAGATAATCATACCCATGTAATGTAATTTAAGTATTTCATAGAAATTCTAATGATTAGTTATTATATCTTTTCAAAGATTTTTCAAGTCGTTATTCGACTATAGTTTGAAATCTTATAATTTACGTTAGAGTGGATTAACATTGAAAGAGAAAAATTGTTGCTAATGAGAAGAGGATAGATGATATACGTACCGGGTTCGGCAAAAGTAATAATCTCCGATGTTCTTGCGTAAAAATCATCCATCTCCTCCTGAGGTTCGTGCCCCGGTCTAGTATCGTAATCACCGTATCCCTGATAGGGCGTGGTGGTCCTTGAATTACCATCCGTTGTCGTCTCCTCGTTTTGCTGATCAAGATTCTTGTACGAGTATTCGTCGCCACCATAAAGAAATTCACCTGAATATTCGGCCCCGTGATCGTTACGCGTCCTCTCTGGATACTGCGGCGATGCTTGAGCTTCAGCTCGGTATAGAGTCTCCAAAGCGAGATGTCTCGGAACAGCAGCCAAGGTTCTGTTCACGTCAGGCCGTGTTCTTAAGCCCAATTTCGTTAATATCTGATGTTTGATGGCTTCCAATCTGAGGTCGTCAGGACTCGGCGCAGTTCCATGCTTGCTCCCACCTCGATGGATTTCATGAAGGTGCTGATGTTGCTGCTGCTGATGAGGACAGCCGGGACAAGTCTGATGATGATTCTGTCTCGGTTGGACGGGTGGTAAAGTCAGGTAACAGAGAAACAGTCCAATAAGAAGCAAATTGGAAGGTATCAGGAGTCCGCCTCCATATCTGGAGAACAGTTTAGGCGATCGCACGTGTAGGCGTCGTGTACTTTCGTCTCTTCTTTCGGCATATTCGAAAACTCGACTCGATCGTTCGCAGATGTCGGCGTTGTCACCTTTGTCTCGTTGACGAGGCTGGCAACGAGATTGTTGTTGCTGCTGCTGCTGATGTTGGTGTTCTTGTTGATACCGTTGTCGTTGATGGTGCCATTGCCGGCAATATTGGCTCTCCTCTCCGAACTTGGCGATTCGACCTTCGTTCGAGGTGAGTCCCACTCCGTACGGCACCTGGTGCATTTCGGCGGCGAGTCACCTCCTCCTCCCCCACCACCTCCTCCACTTTCCTCTCTTTTCCTCTCCCTCTCGAACGGCCGATCCAAGGAGCACCCTATCTCCTTCCTTCTTTTTTCTCTCCGAGGCAAAGATTCTATGACTACGAATTGTCTCGCTTCCCCTACTATCGCTACTATCGATGCTACTGATTCTCTTTCTCTCCGTTTTAGCAGTCTTCTTTTCCTCGCTGCTACGAAAAAGAAGGACGAAGACCGTAAGGAGAAAGGATCCAAAAAGGTGCCTATCCGCGGTGAGAGCTTTCCTTGGGTTAGACAGCTGCAAGGCGAGGCTGCGATGATGACGGCGACGACGACAAAAACACGGACGCAACGATAATGCGACAACAGTGTGTAACGACGGTGACGACGACGACGATGACGATGACGACGACGAGAAGAAGGCATCCTCGCCTAAACCCCCCATTACCAACGATCCGGTGCCGGTGCTTTGGGATCGATCTGACCGTCACGTTGGACCGCCGTAATCGGGTACACCCTGCTCGTTTTCTCGGCCATTCGCGCTCCCTTCAAATACACGCAAGGCACACGCACGATCGAGCTTCGCGATCCCACCTCTTTACGATTCGCCGACTCTCCGTCAATCTGCTGAGTATCGATCTTGATCTTTTTCAATTTTCTTATTCTATTTTCTCTTTCTTAAAGAATCGGAATAATTTTACTCTTTCAAGTCAAGGACACTTGTCGTTCTTCGCATATCGTTTTTTGACTGATCCTGATTGATTCTGTCTGTTTCTTTCTCTCTCCCTCTCTTTCCTCCCCCTTTCTCTCTCTCTCTCTCTCTCTCTATCTATCTATCTATCTATCTCTGTATTTCTCTCTTTATTTATGATACGCGAAAATAAGCAAAAGTCTTACGTTCTAAGGTCTACGCGACTTTCTTGGACACTTTCTATGTGTACCTAATGCTTCACTACGACTAAACCCTTTGGAGGAGTGCACCATTTAAAAGTTTGGCGCGGCCCAACAAGCAAGAATATCTGACGACATCGGCCGACTCAAGATCTCTCGTCTAAAGAAGGCGTCGCGACGATCTATCGCGCCTCTCTTTAGTTCTTATCCCTCGCGATAGCACATCGTCCTCGTCGTCGTCGTCGTCGTCGTCGTCGTCGTCGTTGTCGTTATTATCCGTCGTAGCGCGTCCCTTTGAAAAATTTTCGATGAGCTGACAAGGATCTCTAATATGCTCTCGAACGATAAATCCAATCGCATCGCCTTTTTCCTTTATATAAAAATTAAGGAAAAAGAAACGTTCGCTCTTGATGTTATTGCTGTTGTTTTTCTTTTCTCTGCTGATATTAGCGTTGGTATTGCCGTTTCGTCGAGAATGGTTTTCGAAAAATTTCGAAAATCCGTATAAACATTTGAGTGACTCCAGTCGTCCTGAGATATTTACTAAAGATTCTTTATCCTTCCCGATTTTCGTCGCTTACGACCTTTTCCGACTTCGGTCCACTTGATTTCGCGAGGACACGGATAGACTAGCATCGACGAAGGAGGACGAAACGCCGCAGGATCTCCGTAACGAGCGAAGCACGCTTGTCGGAGGCGCGCCGGACACTGAGGGGCATCCACCACCACTACCAACACACACAAGAACACCACTACCGTTCTACGATCAGCGCTACTAACAGTAGTGGCAGCAGCACCGGCACCGGCATCACCACCGCCACCACTATCACCACCCACCAACGAGACACTATCTACCCATCCACCCACCTACCCACGACGATATAGCTACTCTACGACGCTCAGCTAAACTCTTCATAAACTCTTTATATAGGTGTTTTCCCATATAACGCGATGGTATACCGTTCAAGATGCGCTAATACATTTAAACCTTCACTCATCTATATGCCATGGAATTTCTGCGAACATAGAAATATAGTTGTATAACATAGCCATCGGATGGTGATCTGTTCAGATCTTGAGATAGATAGATAGATAGATAAATAGAAATAGATAAAACCAAAGCCTTTTTCTTCTTTCCACCGGCACTACCTCCGCTATATAACGACCAACAGCAGAAATCCTGCCGCCGACATCGGCGCCACCCCGGCATGAAAAGGGGAGGGCGAGAGAAGATCCAACTATCAAACACGTGCTTCACGCGTGGTACTCTGATTCCGTCTAATCATTATTTTCCTCTTCGTCCTCTACGTTTTTTTTCGAACTCCTCCAATTGAACAAAAAGCAAATTTTCAAGAAATTAAGATTCAAAGAAAAGATCTTATCTTTTCGCCGAACCTTTTCATTTCCTTTCGTAATGGAAACGTTTCGACGTCGTCGCTGATGTTCTCGGCGTCGGTTTTCAGGATGGTGGTTAACGTGTAAAACGAGCGTAGAACGTAGAAAGAGATAAAAAGAATAGGAAGAAGAAAGAAAGAGAAGCGAGTTAGCTGTAAGCATATTGATCAGGAGACAGTAGTTGGCCGCATGCCACGTGGTGATGCTGAGGCGCCGGTCTCTCCTCCTATTATGAGCCAAGACTCCTATCTTCGTCTTTTCCTTTCCCTAGGACTTTCTTATTCCTTCCGTAATAGTACTTTCCAGAGGATTCAGTCTCCTCTCTCTCTCTCTCTCTTCCTCTCCTTGTCATTCTCTTATTTCTATTTTATTAATCTATCCTTTCTCTTTTTTTCCAACCTCTCCTGTGTTTCTTTATGAGAGAGAGAGAAAGAGAAAGAGAAAGAGAAAGAGAGAGAGAGAGAGAGAGAGAAAGAGAAAGAGAGAGAGAAAGAGAAAGAGAGAGAGAGAGAGAGAGAGAAGTAACGTAATATGTAGTACGCAAAAATGCGTTTCTCCATGATACGTAGACCTATATCAACGTATATAATTCTTTTCTATCTCTCACGTTTTCTCATTCTGGATAATTTTGCATCTTTTGCTTGCATTGATTCGATTCAACTGAACCTGCGTGCTCGAAAGCGTTTAAATTGAGACGTCAAGTTAACAAGCTCACCCCGCGTCGCCGAGGTGCAAAAGACTCCTCTCTTTCCTTCTCTCTCTCTCCTTTCTTCCTCTCTCATCTTATATGTTCATCATAGGTAGCGGCAACCTTGAAGGCAAAAGGTACGAAAAAAAAGCAAAGAAGACCACGTTAAAAGCGGTCGACTTCAGAAAGAAAGGGAACCGCCTTCTTGGGTGGCTACCGGTTCCTTCCTCAATCCTTTACCGCTACATTGCATTTCACTTATCTTTCTTCTTCTTTCTTTACTTTTTTCCTTCTTTTTTTTCTTTCAATTTCGCCTTTTCCCTCGAGAAATCACGTCGATACTTTAGAAACCTTCTCATTGGATCATGTTCATTCTAGTAGGACAATTCCAATCATAATAACGATACCTCGTCTTATGTTCAAACGGATTTCCTTTATATTTGCAATCGGTAAAAAGATCACTTTCACAAAACGTCAATCTGAGATTATTCCATTACCTTTTGAACAAAGGTTATCTTTTTAGCAAGAAAAACACTTGGAATTTTTATCATAGCAAGATATCATAACGTCAATTGATTTTTTAGCGAAACTTCTCCTTCTTTTACGACAGCCACTCTCTCTGTTTTACCCTCAATCGACAAGCTCGGTACTTTCTTACTTGGGACGATTAATATTAAGAATTAACATGGTCGGCGTTGTCGTTATTTGTCGGTTAATTTGTTATAATTTTGTTGTTGTTTTTTTTGAGATCATTTTATCATACTAACGTCAGAAACGAATTTCGCTAATTCGAAATCAACTTGGGAAGATTTTTTGTCTTTAGAACACTGTCAATCCAATTCTTAGAAAAAGATAGACATTTAAAAGTCAGTTCTTAAGCAACAAATTGTTATTTTGTCAGTGGTCACGGTTGAGTTCGAGTAGGTATCAGCTCTAGTAGCGTGACTTTTTTTAGAACATCAAAGATGTGACAAAGATAAACGAAAAAGAAAGAGATAAAATACAAAAAATAACGAATAAAGAAAGAACGGAGAATGTGACGCACGACACGCGTCTACCCATGCAAATTAGATTGATCTATCATTGTCTTGTCTGGCTGTCGTCTCGACCGTTGATTACCAACGAGGCGAATATCATCTTCCTAGAATTCTAGGGTATCACTGGTTTCATTTGCTCTCTTGTCATTTATTCTTGTATTTCACAGACGATCAGGCATATTTAGCAATTAAGAAAAATCACGAAAGACTTTGGCAATCCATAATTTTCGTCATTATTTTTTCCATACGATTACGAAAAGGTTAGAACCGAAAAGGTTAGGTAAAGAGTTCCTGAAAGAGCTCTTTAAGATTTGAAAATAAAAAACTGGTTGTTCCAACGAATTTCAATTACTTCAATTACTTATAAAAAGGAATAATCAAACTGTTATATCGTTGGTCACGTATTTATTGAGAAAACGAAATCTGGAGAAACCAGGAGAGAAAATGAAATTAGGAAAGTCCAAGACCCCACAAAGTTTGACGACATCCGACTGGAAATGGAATAGACGTGATAACGGAGGAGAGAAAGAAGAAAAAGAGAAAAGAAAGAAGAAAAGAAGAAAAGAAAGAAAGAGAGAGAGAAAGAAAGAAAGAAAGATGGAACGAGTTAGCTTCGCCTTCGCGGTAGGTTTGATTGAATGCGGATGTGCGTGCAGCCAGTGGTGCCGTTGGTCGACAGCCACGAATCGGGGGAAAATTATAGGTAGTCCTCTTTCGTACGTCGGGTAGTTCGATGTTATCTACCTTCTTCTTCCGGGAATTTCGCAGTATAAATAGGAACGTCGGTGGTCGTCGGGAGCAAGTAAGTACTCGCGAACACTTGCGACTACTTGCGACTTACTCGCACGTTCACTTGCACTTCGGCACGTTAAACCGAATATTCGGCAACCGACCTTCGTATAGCTCTTCAACGAATATATATATGTATATGTATATGTATATATATTGAACGTAAGCATTTTGTCACGAAATGCTGACGTGGTAGTGTGACCATCCCCAATCTCAGAACGCAACGATGTCCGATGTTTTTTCTTTCCACGAGACACCATCCTTTTATATAGTGTTTCGTATTATTTTTCAAGATAATTGGACATTGTAAAAATAAACCTTTTTCTCATTGTATCCGATTTTCTCATAGATAAAAATTCCGAAATTTGAAGGAAATTAAGAGAAATGAATTCATAAATCCAGATAAGATCTTTCTTAGATTGATTGGTATGTATATTCGATCAGGATTTCAATGTCATCAAACATCATCGCAGACTGTCCATCCATTGAGTGATACCGGCTCACCAGGACAATGGGGCGGTCTAGGCGTTCGATAAATCGTGACATATCCGTGAGATAACACCATCCCTTTCCACGTTGTTCCCCTTAGCCCTTTAATCTCGGTATAACACGGTCGAAAGAGGACAAAGGAGGTGAAGGAAGAGGCGAAGAAGAGGAGGTGGTGTCACAGAGAAGGAGGAGGAGAGGAGTTGGCTTGGCTACTTTATACTCGAAGGCTACCTGTCTGCTTGAAAGGGGAGGTATTACGGGGTTACTAAAGTATTGTATGGCCTCCCCAAGCCCCATAAGGATAGCCCTCAGGCACGCACCCCTATTATCGTATGCGTATGCAGTTTTTTCGCTGGTGCGTGCGCGGGGGCGCAGCCCTTATATGTGCAGTGAAGGTGAAGGGGGCATCGGGTAACACGGGCAGGCAGCCACCCAAACGACCGAAACCTGAATGCTCAGCCGGGAAGCGACTTCTTGCCGTGCTAAAGGTGTGCTCGATGCTTACCTCTTCTCCTTCTCATTCTTATTCTTCTTCTTCTTCATCTTCTTCCTCTTTTTCCTCTTATTTCTCATCCTTACTTGCCGTCCAACGTACGAAAACAGGTGATATCGATGTCAACTAGTCGGAATATTTAGAATATTATCGTTTCCTATTAGTTATATTTTCTTTCACTTTTGAAGTACTTCAACGATGATATGACTTTGAGATAGGTAGATAGATAACTGCATTTCTCAGTACTAAAAATAGCTTTAAAGCTATTCAAATCGATAGTCGAACATTTTAATTTGAAAAGCTGAGTGTGTCCAAATTTCATCTTTTTTATACACTTTTTTCTACGTTAGTCAGATAACAATGTTTCAAGAAAGAGGAATATCTTTTCGTATCGTAAACAAGTCAACTCTCTCTGCTTTTTAGTGGCTGTTTTTATTCTTCATCTTTCTTTCTTCTTTCTTTGGCTCCTTAGAGCTCGTGAAACGTCGATATTCCCCCACGTTGTGAATACCGATACTTCATCATCGTACGGCTCCTCGAACGAGAGGGTCTCCCTTCAGCAACTGGAGTATTATACCGATTGTCACATTGCTTTCTTTGCGAACTAGAAGAGTCATGGTAATGATAAGCCTGCGCGCGCGTATATAAAGAGAAAAAAGAGAGAAAGAGAGAAAATGAAAGAGCATGAATCAACCTACGCAACATAGTCTCGCACGATACTAGAAGGTTTATATAGATATATTTATATGCATTTGTATAATAATGTAAAAACAAATTAGATCTCATTAGTGTAATAGTAAAGAAATGTTACTTATATTGTAGAGTCTCTCTCTTTTTTAGAGTCTCTCTCTTCTCTTTCTCTCTCTAAATTTTTAATTAATTTCGTAATTCTATTTTATCAGAATCACTTTCGATATTAATATCACTCCTTTTTTTCGTCAAAAAATCATAAGAAAAATCACTTTAAAGGTTTTAAACGTTACGATTGATAAAAGAATATTTTTTAATGACTTCCCTTAAAATATATATTTTAATTTATTAAGATAAATACTTTGCATATTTTCATACGTAAATGAAATTAATTGTATTATTTTTTAATTTTCAAAATGAGGAAATAAGAAAAAAGTCTTCGTTTTTCGAATTGAGTTTTTAGTTTTCGTTATTGGGAAAGAGAAGGGGTCGAGGAGATTCGATCAGGTTTCATTAGATTCGATTAGGTTCGATTTAATTCGACAACCGGATCGAGCTTCCGGTGGTGACGACCGAAAAAGTGACGCGTGCGTCCTATCTTCTTTTCTCCTACACCTACCACTTTTCTTCCTCTTTCTAATCTATCGTTCACCTCTGGCTGTTCACTCGTAAAATGCAAATCCAAGTAACGGGTGTGCTTGGCCGCTTTAAGCCTACTCGTAATTGAATGGCTCGTAAAACACAACTGCGGACTACCACCGACGTTATCCATGATAATTATGTCAAAGCCCATGACTTCGAGAAATAATATTACCACTTAACTCTCGAAAGTATCCTTTTTAATGGTCACGCTAAGAGAGACCTTTTGTCTCTCTCTCTCTTTTCTTTCTATATTCTTCTCTCCTATATTCTCAACCCTTCCTCGATACAATCTCGACAACGCGCAATGACTTTCACAATCTGTAGCCTTTTTCCAAGACGATCGACAATTTTTTAGAATAATAAGTAGGTACTGCGAATCGACCAATGATCGATCAATATTTTTCTATAAATATGATTTGTTGTTGTTCAAAAATATTAATGTTTATAAGTTTAATTAAAAAAAATAAAAAGATAAATAAAAATAAAACTAAATTTAAAAGTTAATTTTCTAACAATTAACAGTACGGATTCGCATTTTCTTTTCATTATTTATAAACAAAAAATAAATTTCATCTATCTTCGATTTTTTTTGTTTTGTTTTAACAAAAAACTTTTCTATCATTCCTTATCATTTGTGTCAAATCAGATACGATTGACACGAATGATAAAGCAACATTATGACGTTTGAACGGTAACAAATTTAACAATTTATTTATTAAATATTTATATGTGTTATGGTGTTCTTGAAATCGGCAAAACTTTTTTATAGGCAGTTCTAAAATGATCACTTTTACTGAGCGTTCAGTCGCATTGTCTTTCGGAGTGCATGTTTATTAAGGCACAGTCTCGTCGACGAGTACGTGCCGTTCACATTAGATTGAACTTCTGGCCGCTGTCATCGAGAATTCATTGCCATCGACGAGAAGCAAAACTTCGTTTCGGATTACTTAACGTTCCGTCCTTGTATAGGAAATTGACCCTCGATCTGTTCAGTCGGTAAGCACTAGAGCAAACGCGAAAATGTAATTTCGTTTTTTATGTTGCCTACGTTAAAATTGCTATATATCTTTTTTATAATCCTATGATATTTAGATACTTTCTTAAAAATGAGCAAAAAACAAATTATTTAAGCTTTTAAAGTAACAATCTACAATGATTTCAGTTACTACGAAATTTGCTGATGTGTCCGAACGATAACGTATTTAATTTTCTTTTTTTCACCAAAAGAAAGTATATGAGGCAAGGTCAACCTTATGAATTCATGTTTTAGCAAAAGGAGATCAGTAACCCGTGCAAGGACGAGCTATTCGTAAGACCGCCGAAGAGGAACAATGAGACCGAGAATTGGAACGTCTGGCGAAACAGTTGACTGCCGTAAAGTCAACTGGTTGATTCGTACGGCCCATGCATCTACGATCGCATTATGAGCGAGTAGACTTTCGTCGTGCAGTTCGCAAAGATTCGTGACTTCTTCTAGCGCGCGCAAACTCTCGATGACCGTTCAACTAATCATGAGGTCATCGTTCTCATACGAAACAAGTAGATATATTGTATGTAATTATATTAAATGCGAATTTTTAAATGTACAGGAGCAACCAAAAGTTTATAAACCATTTGACAATTTTATTAATATTATTAATATCCCAAATATATACGATTACTTTCAATTTAAAATTTAAAATATTAAGTTAATAGTAAGATAGACATGTTAATGATATAAATAATTAATATTCTCAGAATGATCTAAATTTATAAAATATACTTTTATAATAAGTAGGTATATATCTATAAATTGTATAAAATAATATACGTTAAATATATTATATAAAATATACATTTGCTATGCAACTCTGTATATAAGAAAGATTATTTTTACAACAGTTCAGATAAGGACAAACTTTAAACGAATTTAATTATCTATTTCTAAATATAATACACGTATATTTGTTGATATACTATACTATATATTTTTCTTTCTGTCGTAGCAAAACATCGTATCGAGTTTAAAGAAAAAAATCAAAGTACCGATTCAATTCGAAGAAGTTTATGCATATACATTCGTACGTGATATCACAGAAAAGCGATTGGTATACCATGATGTTAAATCCCTATCGATGATTTATTTATCAATAAGCCAAAACTATTACCATCCAATCAAACTCTAATAACAATAATGATAACCTTATCGTTTTGATATCTATTTTCGTTATCGTCTATTTATGACTAGAGTTCTTAATCTTTCAATCTTTTAAACTATTCTAATCCATAACGGAAGAAAAGAAAAAGAGGGGAACGATTGGTGAATTGAAAGAGAAGAATCGCTCTATCTCGAGTTTCTGTTCGAAAAGCGAATTGCGTCTTGTCTATACCGAAGTGATCGTTCTCATCAAATGATTTATCACGAATTTATTGTTGCAATATCTTGTCAATGCTCTAAGTAAGGAACAAAAAAAATAAATGAACTATAGAATAACGTAGTTTTATCGTTGATCAATGGAATTACATGGAAATGAAATGTGTTAATCATATTTCGAAACATTGTTTTCAATAGTCGATAACAAAACAACTTTGTTATAACAGAGAATTGATTATTAATAATTTGTTTAATAATTATTATTGACTATTAATTTGTGATTATTGATTAATTCGACGCGCGTTAAGAAAAATAACACGTTTCATTTTTCTTATAAAAATTAGTATTTTTTACTTTGCGATCATGAAAAGCAGTACTTTTCGATTTTTTCCGGAAAGTAGCATATTTTCATTTATAGCAAACAAAAAATAGATGCTCAAGAATAGATTTTTGATTATGAAAACTAATAATAGTAACAAGTTTCAATAGTTTGTCACAAGAAGAAGTAGGTTTCGATTTTGTTCACTAAAAGTAGCATGTTTTACTTCTGAAATGTGCTAGTCTCTTCATAAGACAAATAAATTGAATGCAATAAACTGAACGTAACAAATTGAATATTATGTAGACAAATTAAACGTGCTACTTTTCACAGCAGTGTTCAAAATATACATACTATTGTTAAACAAAATTGTAAAGTGCTTCTTTTCTTGATAAATTGATATGTGCTCAGTTTTCGTAAGCAAATGAAACGTACTACTTTTTATCACTGTGCAGATCGGACTATTTTTGATTATTAAAGATTATTAGTAAAATCTTCCTTATACTCGACATTCAGAAAGAAAGCAAAATAGATTTAACGCGATATACGAAAATGTTTACGTTCATCGAGCTCGTTATTGTCGGCACGATAAACAAAAAGAAATAACGCAGCTCAGTATTCTTTTAAATGCGCATTTACATGCTTTTTAATAGAGACATGAAGGTGTACTTGTGTAAACAAAGATACGCGTGTATACATAAATAAATACATATTAATATATGTATACGTACATATAAACCCAACGCGTACATATCTTTCTCAGAGTGGTAGCTCGCTTGTAATCGGGTGCTGCACTCTGATTAATGACTCGTTTAAATGAAGCCGTATATTGTAGATAAATTGACAAATGCGCGAGGCACATGCGAGGGGCTATAGTTCTTGGTCAAACATGCCAGACAAACAAGTACTCATGCATTCCACACATGTAACGGGTGGTTCGATAAAAAGGTGATGCTTCGTTGATCCAGGTGCGATTGTACTTTTACCTAACGGTCTTAATTGTATATTTGTAATGTTCTTTAAATCTTCCATTCTTTGGAATATCACAGATTAGAAATATTATTAATACTTTTTTCTGGATTCCTCAATCGATATATTTTAACATTTTATCTATTATTATTAATAATTTCTTTTTCGTGGAATTGATTAGATTGTGCAAAAACATAAATAAAAAATGATACATGAAATTATCCAAGATTATTCGATAAGGTAATTATACTTACCTTTAGACCTGTCAAACTGGTAATTAAATTTGCCAATCGTAGAAACGAATAAACTTATAGATCACTGCTTTAAAAGTTGTTTCTAGCTGGTTCCAAATTTGTGATAAGTTCAAAGTATGCTGGTAAGTGATTGGTTACGTAAGTTCATTATTGCTTATAGTACTATATGTACTATCAATGAAAGTGAAACTTTAATTCAGGTTTATCGACGATCAATAATGTGTTCATAATGTACTCGTAAGATTATAATAATAAATCTATTTGATCAGAGTTAGAATTTGAGAAGCTCGGTAGGAAATTCTTTCTGATCATCGTCGTTTAATCGAGAAATTAAGAAGTAAACATAATTTTGAATGCAACTGATTCGATTTATTCGCGGGTCAAGTTCTATCGGGTTCGATAAAGAATCATCGGTGTTTTTGACTCCAAGTAGAGGCCAACGAAAATTTGATTTTCATTATTTTTTACGTTTCTTCTTCTAACAGCGTCGTTAAGATTAAGAGACCCTCGAACGACAAAAGAAATTTATCATGGAAAATTCAGCTGATCTACGATATTTTCATAACCGTTGCGAAAAATATTTACTTCCTTCGTATTTATTTGTACTGATCTTTCTCTCTCTCCCTCTCTCTCTCTCTCTCTCTTTCTCTGTCTCTCTCTCTCTCCTTCTCTCACTTTTTTTTACTTTTTGAACAAAATGCATTCAGTTTAATACTTGTAGACAAAAAAGCGATCATCAAACAATCGCAGCCGCCTCTTGTGCCCCGAAAGTTTATCGCGTTGAACGTCGAGAAACGAAACGTTGCCGCTTTCATCGATTTTGATTTCATCCTCCTACTTATAAAAAGAGAAGAGCGATTTCGTCTGAAAAATAAGAATATCAAAAATGGCAATGAACAAAGAAAATGCAATTCAAATTTAACACGAATCTTTTTTTCGACTAAAGTCCTTCGTGAATTCAAGAAACACGCATGAATTTACCCTTAACACGTTGACGTAACAACCATCATATATCTTTTTTGTTAAAAAAATAATATCGATTTCAACAAATAAAATTGCGGTATTCTTTTAATTGCGATAATGTGCGTCAACGTGTTAATACAAAAATTAAAGTAAACGTAAGCGAAGATAAAGACAATAAAGACACTTGTTTCTCGAAAAAACCATTTATTTTATCGAATAAATATTTTTCTATCTATGCTCTCTACCTAAGAAGTACACATTATACATATAAGTATGCATTTTTTTTTCTTTGTCGTTCTTCTTCGGATACTGGAAAGTACACAATTCCATTATTTTTAATAATAGATACACTGACAAACAAACGAAGAGCGAAAAAGAAGACAAAGATAAAAAGACAACAAAATCAAAGAAAAAAAATATAAAAGAGGTGGTTGCCTTTTCGTTCGAAGGGCCTTAGCTCTAAACGATAGTAAGGAAAAGGGAATAGCCTCGGTAAGAAATAGTATTGAAATATTAGGTGTACGAATGAATAATCCAATTTTTTCTTTTTGCAAACCTCAAGGTTTATTTTGAAATCAAATGAAGCAAGTTGTTCACTCAAATTATTCGCCGTTACTTTTTATAAATTTAAGCTATCTTTGAGACAGGTAATGAATTCAGTCTCGGAAAAATATATCTTTGAATGCGATTAAATCGTTAAGCCATTTTGTTGTATCTCTCATCCACTGATTGGAAGTATATATTGGATAAGGATATGTTGTATCGTTCGGAACAAGCGGTAATCCGATGAAGCAGTATCTGGTAAATATGTTGGATGCCCCGGGATATCCCGCCAAAACTCATTATGATATCTTTAGAAACAGCATGTGGTCTGATGTTGTCATTGCAGCAATTTTGCAGGACACTCTTCTTTCCCAGTATACGGACTTTATTGTTCCAATTCTTGGCTTAAACTGATTAGTCGATTGATTCGATAACAGTTGACAGTACTATTTCACTCGGTTTCAACTTTGATATTCCACTAAATGCAGCGGAATAATTGTTTTTCGAAGCATTTAAGCTTTCCAACCGATGTTGTTGTTTGTTCTCAGGATTTTTGCCATGATTTTTTGCGCCTCAGATTAATTATCCGCAAGAAAAATTTTCTACATTGTTTATTAATTAGAGGAAGACACTCTCACACGTTGTCGGATGTGTATTTTACATGCTGCCATATTCGACTTTATCAAACTGAAAACAGTTTGAGATTATATTCAATATTATTCCAAATCGATTCTCACTTCTAACAGCTATATACCAACGTAATATAATTGTAAAAAAAATAGAAAATCAATCAACTTTAATACTAATTTTTTAACTACTGATAAAAATTTGGATTATTCATTTGTACACCTAATATATTTTTATACACTTTCCTCGCATAATTATTCGTTGTAATTTTTGAGACGATGCACAAGTCAATTATCTATTTTACAAAAATTTACTACGGTGCACATAACTTGGAAAATTCGAAGCCGTAGAGGATAAAAAGAGAAGAAAGAGGTGAAGAGAGAGAGAGAGAGAGAGAGAGAGAGAGAGAGAGAGAGAGAGAGACAGACAGACAGACAGACAGACAGACAGACAGACAGACAGACAGACAGACAGACAGACAGAGACAGAGAAAGGGAGAGAGAGAAAGAAAGGGAGAGAGAGAGAGAGAGAGAGAGAGAGAGAGAGAGAGAGAAAGGGAGAGAGAGAGAGAAAGGAGAAAGAAAAATTGAATGTATTCAGGTGTATCAAAAATTTTCGTTAAATTGTAGTATTTCGTTAAATTGTATTCGTAAATTATCTTAAAATGGCTTAGGAAGGAAACCTTCATTATTGTACGATAGAATTTAATAAAAGACGCATGCCCGGGTCAATTACACTTTTTATCTACAACTTACCATATTAGATATTCATTTTAGAAAAGAGACGGAGCTTCGCTAATTAATTCGCTCCTCTACGAATTCCCCGATACGAATCGAGAAATTTGACAAAAGTTATGTCATACTTGCTTGGATTATTTTATGTACACATTCACAGTTTATACGCATTCTCTCACAATCACTCGTAATATTGATTTAAAAATAGAAAAAAAAGAAAAAAAAAGAAAAGAAAAGAAAACAGAAAACAGAAACAAGTGGATAGGAAAAAGATTAGAAATTTCGAAAAGACTGGAGTATGAAGAAGAAAGTTAAAAAAGAAACAATATTATTTCACTGTATACCGAGATCTTTTGGCCAGTACGTCCTCGTCGATCAAAAATAATCGTTGCTACAGATATTATAAATGTAAGACGAACGATGTCATCATTTTTATTACCATAGCAAACGCTGTAGTATTACAAATCGCTAACAGCACGAGAGAGAGAGAGAGAGAGAGAGAGAGAGAGAGAAAAATTTCAATAATCGAAAAAAAGGGACGGGATCAGTATGCTCGAACTTCGTCATTAACGTTTCTACATCCGAAACGAAGGAAAGGAGAAGTCGAACTAAAAATAAGAGAAGGGATGTACGGGGAACACGTAACGAGGAAGAAATCAAAATGCCTTATAAAGGTCGTTCTCTTGAATCAGGAGCAAACGCATTGGCGCCTTAAAAATAATACCGTGACTCTAGGAACTATTCGCCTTGCCGTGGATTCACCATCAAGGTTGCCCGCTCGAACTTTTTTCTCTTCCATTCCTTTGTTTCTATTCTCATCCTCTTATTTCCATCTTCTCATTTTTCTTTCATTCCTTTCTTTCGACCGTCATTTTCTACACGTAAAACGTTCAAGCGCGCGGCACCTAACACTTCCGAACAAGGCACTTTCAGTCTATCGGATGAAGAATTTTTTCCCATGTTTTTTTCTCTTTTTTCCTTTTTTGTTTTTTTTTCTTCATGGAAAATTAACCAGCAACGAACCAACGACACACGTCTTCCTCGTTCTTGCTTCTCCAGAATGGAAGTAATGGAGACTATGAGCATCCACATCTTTCAACGACCATACCTGGTAGTCGCGAGAAAACGATTTGATACTCGTTGTCAAAGTACAGCATCGTAATCTCCGAAAGCTTTCTCGGAGCACAACATGGACCCGTGTTGTTCGGTGGTTCCGCCAAGCTAACTATGTGAGTGTTTGGATAGACTGGCAAAAAAGCCATCGGACAATCGCCCGAACAGTAATTTGCGTCGTATCTGAAACAAAGAATATGAAACGGAGTTGTGTTTATATCTGTCATCGTATTACGCTGATTTTGCTTTTTTTTTCACCCATGATGATTTGAAACAAATTTTGATATACATTTTTAATCATTTCTTAATATGTATGTTAAATCCAAAATTATATATACATATATATACATAAAAGCTCACTTTTTAGGCGCGATTATCCAATCCCAGCCGAACTTCTCGAAATCCACCGTGAGCTTGTAGCGACAGCACCTCGTTTCTTGACTGGCCTCATCACAATTAAGGCCGACGTTTCTTTTAATCCTACCACCTCTCCTCGTGTCCAATTCTTGTGTTTGCACTTCGAGATATGGGGCAAACTCAGCCCCGGGATTCGTCTCGACAAGTCTCGAATTCCTACGATGATTTCCACCAGGACCCGAAATCTTTAGAGCGACACCTAAGTTATCTCTAGGATGCTTGAACCATTCGGCCACCATTCTTCTTAATTCGATCGTGATCCAAGCACCTCTACGACCATTCGGTCGAGGATGTTTCGTCGTTAACGGTGGACCCAACAACGGACCACCTGATTCTGTGACACCGCGAAGAATCCTTTGAAGCGTGATCGTCATAGGTCCTTCATGATGAATCTCCAAGTTATCCAGATCAACTGATTCGCTTGGCTCGTCATTATCCTGATTGGTACCCCAAACCCAGAGAGACAATTCTGCTCTTGTCACTCGATGTTGAATCACCTTGTCGGAGAACTTGAAGTACAACACGTCTAGACTTCCTTTTGAATGCCTTAGCCTTTGATCTGTCAACAGAACATTACCGATTTTTTTTTATTTAGTTAGACATATTTTAAAAATGATTAGAACATATTTAAATATTTTTGACGAGTATCAAAAAGTATAACACACATAAAAGTATAACTTTTGTGTGTGTATACTTTTTAACAAATGCGTTTAAAAATATCCCGACATTAGAAAATTCATCGCGCGCTTGTTAAAAATACTTGCTATTATAAAATACGTTGAAGAACCACATTACTCTGATATAACGCTCACGATCGGAGCTGTTAAACTGACTTGAAATAATCGCTTGTATACATATATACAATTACCTATTATATGCAAGAATGATTAGAGGAAAATGCAGACTGAATATATGATTTCAATCGAAACATAGTCAAGCATTAATGATTTCCACTAACGTAGTAAGAATCTACACAAGGATCGTTGCTTGTCACGAGGTTATCGGGATAGAAAAGATTTGCGATAATCAATGATGTGTATGCGCACACGCCAATGATTAAAATGCGAGTCTCTTGCGATTATTACGAAAAGACTCTTTCGTTATCGTACGTTATTAATCAGAACAGTGTGCCGTATTAATAGAAGAAAGTCGTTTGCTGACATTAAAGAAAATCGTTTCGAATAATAATACGAAATAGAAAAAAACGTGATTTTAATTTACCAGACCCGATCATCGTTCGCAACAATAAAAAAGTAAGTATCTAGAGCGTATTGGTAATTATTTCTAATTGACAAATAAGTTGTTGCAAAAGTATTTCATGCGATAAGACGTATTAGAAACTTCGTAACTAATTGCCGTTGAAAATAAATCTAACTAAGTTATTAACGTGTTTGTAGCGTGTTCATCTTTAAATCACGACGCATTAAAGTTTTTCTTAATTCGAAAGGAGTGATTAGAGCGGATTAAACAAATCTAAAGATCGTACTAGCGAGTGAAATCGAATAGAACATGAATCATTTTAATATTAAAAATTACATGCTTATTTTTTATTAACATTTATTTAATGATTAGGATTTGAGAAAGAATTGCGAAGGAATAGATCTAATGTCAAATAGATGCACTGTAATCTTGTAAAGATGAAAAAAGAAATGCTATTAAAGTTTACGAAATATCCAGATTATCATCTTGTTCTTCTTCTTTGTTTTCTTCTTTAAAGAAAATAACGAATAAGTAATGGCGAGTTGATCGGTAAGGTTAAATCCAACGGAGAAACGAGTGTCGATGATTTGAGTCATCAGGTCAAAGGGTTAAAATCTTTGAGTGTCGTTCGTTCGGAGTAGCATTTCAACTTGGCTTGTTCGCCTAGAAATGACAAGAAAAGGCAAACCGTTGTGGAAAGAAAGAGAGAGATAGATAAACAGACACAGAGAGAGAGAGAGAGAGAGAGAGAGAGAGAAAGAGAAAGACCTCAAGAAAAGTCACCATCCTGATTGATCGTTGTGAGAAAAACGATGCTCCGCATAACGGTAAGACTCGCGAGGCGGGCTTTACCCTTCATGGAAGCGGTCTTGGATGGCCCGAATAGAAGTCGTCACTACCGCCACCGTTTGCAGGTTTAACGGTCCTAAGAAATTTTCAGGCACTCGACCAAGAACATATCTTTCGTCTTAGTACATCGGACCGTCCATTAATCCTTTCGCTCCTAACAAATTGGACACGGTATGTGCGATCTTTGCGATGAATTTGTCCTAAGCCAATGATCAACAGAGAAATATTGAATAGTCGTGGACCGAACAAATGTTTTACCTCAACTACATTCATGTAAATATTACCCATGACGAAATTTTATTAAATACTAAATTAATTTTCCCAATTGATTCAATTAATATACTACCAATTTGTTATTTCTTTCT